>NW_027288305.1:900000-1177500 GCF_047511675.1 Marmota flaviventris
TTTTAATGTTTTGTTTACTATCTGCATTAGAGACATCATTGACCTGCAATTTAGAAAAACTGTTAATTCTAGCACTGAATTTATCAGGTTTTGACACTTTGATATATTACTTATTGCCATAGGATCTCTTGTTTCTAGATGTGTATATTTATAAATTTACACATTCTAGAAGGTTTTAGAAAGATAAAATAAAATATGTATTAAAAGAGTAGTTTAAAAAGCTCTTTAATGTACCATTGCTATGGTTATTAAATAGCATTTTCTTTTTAAGAATGTATTAACCTGGGGCTGGGGATGTGGCTCAAGCAGTAGCGCACTTGCCTGGCATGCATGCAGCCCGGGTTCGATCCTCAGCACCACATAAAATCAAAGATGTTGTGTCCACCGAAAACTAAAAAATAAATATTAAAATTCTATCTCTCTCTTCCTCTCTCTTTAAAAAAAAAAAAGAATGTACTATCCAGCAATATGTATACAACAATAACATAATAAATAAATATAGTACAAACAAATAAACATAAATTAATAAATGGTATATGATTTATTTTATAATAATATTGGTAAAATATACCCAGAGGTGAAAATAAACATTTAAATAATGATACATGTACATGTCCATTTTTATTAAGGTATAGTGAAATACATCTATTTTTGTAATATACTTTTGTTCATGAAAACATCGTAAATATTATTATCAAATATTATTGTAGCTGCACAAAATTAAAAATCCAAATTGTATATATATCAGTAAATAAATAGCTTTTAGTGACTGAAATTTCTGAGTCTGTTATTGTGAAACACAAATATTCAGTAAAATATGCTCTGAAGAAAACCTCAATTTGAAAATGTGAAAACATAGAAAGGAGTATTTAGAGTTGTTTTACCATGAGATTAATTTAAAATACTTTTGATACCCGAACAAATACTCTGAAATTTTTACTCTTAAGAAATACATATGAAAGAGTACAGCAATTCTGTCTCTGAGTAATGCAAGCATAAGAGAAAGATGATAGGAATATTAAGTAAGCCTCAAAAATCTGAGGATCATGAAATAAATAAATTCTTGGCAAGAAAATATCAGAATCAATTTTGATGTAAAGTCAAAACTAATAAGCACTCTAATTTAAGAAATCTTAATGATTTAATATATTAGAGAAAAAAAGTCAGAATTCTAAGCAAATACTTGAGAAATGGGTGTGCACAACAAGGTTTAACCTCAGAAAATTTTATACATCCCCTGTGTCTGTCCATGTGTCTCTCTCACGTCTTTCCACTGTGACATAAAAAAAAAAATAAAGAACAAGTTTTTGAGTAATTATATTTAGGTCTTAAAACAGTTAAAGAAGATAATTAGCTCTCTTTATCTATTTTTAGAAGTAATTTTCCTTAGTATTTCTTCAATAATTAATGATTACCCTGTGCTTGTTGCTCATAATACAGAATGTGTAGGACCACCCAGAATGAGAGCACTATTTAAATAATATCAGAACAAAAAGTGCTATAGAACAGTAGGAACTGAAAAACAAGGCCAAAGCCAGTGCAGGACCACACAGCATTTAGGGCTATATCAAAGAGGAATGGAGTTGGTCTTAAGAGGTCTGACTTCCCTTAGCCAAGACAAAGGACTAGTACATATTGTCTTAAAAAATATTTTTCTTCAAATCTTATATTTTAATGGATACATGGTAAGAATCCAGAAGTTAAATGTAAACTAGCAAATTTACATTCATTTCTGGGACACTTTTACTTCTAGTTCTCTAGATTAATTAATTTTAATGCCTTTCACCATGTCCTAATTGATATTCTAGCTATGGTAGATAACTTTTTCTTATTCAACATTTATCAGGTAATTTACAAAGGACTCCATTACAGAATATAGTCATTTTTAAAAATTCATAAAGCAACAGATGAAATTATTTAAAACACAGACACAGTCATATCACAGGATATAAAGTCTGTGTAGACACCATGGTCTTTATGTTTAGCTCCTAGGTTAAAGAAAGGTTGAGTGGCTTGGATGTTTAGTTTTAAACCTTATCTCAAAAAACTTGAAAGAACTTCTCCTGTGTCTTTAGACAGGGAGACTGGTGGTAACTCAGGGACAACTGTGGGTTTGGCACCTTTATTCATGATCACTTTTTACTTTGTGGAAAGACTTTAAACTCTTTGAAGATTCACATTCCCACTCAGCAGTAGGGAATTTTATTTTTTTCATGTTCTATCTCCCCTTTTCCATATCTCATTTCTCTCATTTTAGAATCATGTTAGGAAAATTTATTCTCCTTGTCCCATCTTCTGTGTGGGAGACTAAGGTGGATATTTTTGATGAAAACAAGTACTCTTGTGATACTAACAAATTGTAGAGGAAAAATGATTCATAAAATCCATGAAATGCAGGAACCCCAGAGTTCTGAGAACTATCTCATATGTAAGCCACCCAGTAGACCTGCCTGACCATTAGATTTTGTTCACTTTAGACCTTTTAGAGTGGGAAATAAACATTGATTAAATAAATCACTGAGATGTGAGGTTCTAAACAACATTTATTTTCTCAACTATACAGTCTAAAACATTACCTAATGGATTAAAGCACAAGTATCTGGGACATATTTTTCAAGGCTTTTTAATTTTATTAGAATATACATTTAATGTGCCACATTCTTTTCCAAATTTCTTATGGAACAATATTAAAGATTTGACATTA
The DNA here is from genome assembly GCF_047511675.1 of Marmota flaviventris. Lineage (NCBI taxonomy): Eukaryota > Metazoa > Chordata > Mammalia > Rodentia > Sciuridae > Marmota > Marmota flaviventris. The sequence continues at coordinate 902,705 of NW_027288305.1, forward strand.
TGCTTGATGATACTTAGGGAGTCACTTCAATAACTGTCGAGTCATTCCACTCACGCCAAGATGATATCATATTTACATAAAGAGTGAGTTTTTAGGTTGTTTGTGGTATAAGGTACAGATTCTATTCAAAACATTAGCAAAAGAAAATACAATCATTGTCAGATGAAGTCCTGATATATAAAAATAAAATAACTTAAAAAAAATTCCAAGCTGGGCATGGTGGCGAATGCCTGTAAACTTGGTTGGTTCTAGAGACTAAGGCATGAGAATTGCAAGCTCAAAGCCAGTCTCAGAAATTCTGCAAGATTAAGTCTCAAAAAAAAAAAAAAAGAAAAGAAAAGAAAGAGCTGGGGTTTGGCTCAATATTTAAGCACCTGTGGGTTCAATTCCTGATTTAAATAATAATACTAATAATAATTCTAAATGACATCATGATAAACACAATAAAAATTTGTAACTGAACTTTTTTCTTGGTGGTACTGGGGATTAAACCCAGGGCCTTGTGAATGTGAGGCCAGCACTCTACCAACTGAGTTATATTCCCAACCCTATAACTGAACATCTTACTAGACTCTAGCTTCCTTCTGTGACTTTTGTGCTTTTGGTATTCCTTCTCTTATTCTATACTTTCTGCCAAAATTTTCTTCAGAAACGAAAAACTCACTCCTTCCACAAATTACCTTCATAAAGGAAAATTTCTGGACATCTTCACCCCTTTGGTAAGGATTGTCAAGTCTTCTATTATGAGTTAAAAACTCTATCCTGTTCTTTAATTTGATACTTCTGCCTGTTTTTCTGTCCTTTTGTTTAAAATTGTGATTTATAAGTGTATAGTTACAATTATGGTTTACATTGCTTCCTTGCCTTAGAACAAATAAGCCTTTTGCACACTTATCTCTAAACCCCAATACTCATGCTTTGATTTTTCTTTGTGTTCAGCTACATCACCAAGGTGGTTACAGGTCTTAATGCAAGCAGTTTCTGTTTGATCTGGTCCTGGCTTCCTCCCTCCCATGTATGGTGTCCAAAATTTTTTGTGCTTGGTGAGACTTTTAGTGACGTTACATCTCATATACCAGTTTTGATGTAATGCGATGTCTTTTTGCAAATGTGGTGGATGTGATAAGTAGATGTGATATTGGGACTTCATGGAGATAAGTGACTGCAGTGTCTACCTGTCCTGCTATGAGGTCTTCTTCATGGTATAAAAACATTGTCTTATCCCTTGTTTACAAAACTTGAATTGATGGAGTATACAAACCAAGCTTCATGTAGTTCTGATCTCAAAAGTTATGACCACTGCATTTCTACATTGTATAGAGCACTTGCTTTTTTTCAGGGCTACTTAACTTTAGAAAACTCTGAACAATTCTTTTATAACATATAAGTAAAGAAAACAGGGCTTGGGATGTGGCTCAAGAGGTAGTGCGCTCGCCTGGAGTGTGTGCGGCCTGGGTTCGATCCTCAGCACCACATACAAACAAAGATGTTGTGTCTGCCAAAAACTAAAAAAAAAAAAAAAAAAAATCTCTCTCTCTCTAAAAAATAAATAAATAAATAAATATTTTTTAAAAAGGAAACAATGTTGGGCATGTTCAAATTTTCCAGAAAAATCTGAGAGCAATTATTAATGATTGACAGATAAGCAAACTGAGAATCCCAGAGTTAAGTGATATATCATAGTTTATAAAGTTACTAAGTGAGAAAAGCTAAGATTCAAATGAAATCTAGCTAAGGTTTTACACCTAAAAAATACTGTAATATTCACAAAGTCTTACACCTAATACATTATGAGGCAAGGCTATTACTTTATTGGCTTCTCCATTTAATATTTTCATTTTAGAAACATTTTATTAGTAGAATTAATAGTATTTCTGATGATAAATATATAAGACAATATTCAACACCTTCAACATCCACAATGTTCAATAGAAACCATGTAGAGTTTTTATACATTTATATCAGATTTTTAGAAAAAGCATTTATAATCTGATAGTTAAAATCATTTTTTAAATTGTGCTACTATAAACATTGTTGTAGCTGCATTTTTGTAGTATGCTGTGATGCCCTTCAGTATATGAATTGATAAAGAAAATGTTCTTTTTATACAAAATAGGATAATGCTCATCATTAAAGAGAATGAAATCATGGCATATGCAAGTAAATGGATGGAGCTGAAGAATATTATGCTAAGTGAAGTAAGCCAATCCCCCAAACCAAATGCTGAATGTTTTCTCTCACATAAAATTTCTGATATGTAATGGAAATGAGGGAGAAGCATGGGTGGAATAGAAAAAAACTATAGATAAGGCAGTGGGGAGGAAGGGGAAGAAAGGGAGCATGGGGATAGGAAAGTGATGGAATGAGATGGATGTCATTACCCTAATTACATATATGAAGACATGAATGGTGTGACTCTGTTGTGTACAAGAGATATGAAAAATTGTACTCTATTTGGGTAATATGAATTACAATGCATTCTACTGTGTTTTATAACAAATTAGAATAAAATCTAAAAATTATGTTATAAAAGATTGTGAGCAAATTCAGAGGAAATATAATATTTAAATACAAAAATAAAAAAAAAACATGTTTATATATGTTGAAATGTTTTATATATTCCATTCTGGAGTTTGTAATACTCAAGAATAATTGTAACATATTATGAAAAAAAAGCAAATACTTTTGAAGCAACTAAAATATATTCATTTATTAAAAAAATAATATATTGTCTCATTTAAATCTATTCTTTGAGTGAGATAAAGAAAGACAGAATACAAAGAGTGATTAAGAAAGTAAAACAAAATAGGTAGAAGTGGAAAACTAAATATACAAATGAAGAAAGAAGTCTTAATGTACTAGAGAATCCATGCTAAAAATAAGAAAAGTAGTGAATGCATGATAAGACTGTGAGGAATGACAGATTATTTATCCTCTGATAAATCTCTGAAAACTTATTTTCTTGGGATAAAGATAACATATGAAACTATTTCTCACAAGTTTAGACAAGATTTTGTAATTACTTATTCATGAAAGTTTATTAAATAATATCAAAAGTAGATACTTCCTGGAATTTTTCTCCAAGTCGATGAAATCTTATATATATTTTAGAATATGTATGTGCATGTGCACTCTAGAACACTATGTATAAATGTATATATGTTTTATCTAAGGTTAACTTTTCTATATATGTGAAATAATTTGATTCTTTTATATATTTCTAAATATAATGGTAAATGAAATATTTTTGTAGAAAATATAATGTGAGTGATCTGTTTACTTTATTTTAAAGTGTCTGATTTTTTTTTTTTTTACATAACTGGCTTTGTAAAGCCAGTCATTTCTATATTTTAAATAAAAGGTGTGTTTGAGGGGGCTGGGGATGTGGCTCAAGCAGTAGCGTGCTGGCCTGGTATGCGCATGGCGCTGGGTTCGATCCTCAGCACCACGTACAAATAAAAATGTTGTGTCCGCCAAAAACTAAAAAAAAAAAATAAATATTAAAAAATCTCTCTCTCTCTCTCTCTAAAAAAAGGGTGTGTTTGAATAAAAGCATTTTAAGAAAGCCTCCACTCAATGTTGAATAAAATTCCCTATTAAAGAGTATTTATTTATTTTTTAGTAGAAAATGTTTCCCATGAAAAGAAGCAATGGATGTTAGCCCACCACAGTACGCTAAATCACCTTTCATATAAACCTATGGCAGGGATGCTAAGAAGATTATATTTCAAAGCACAATGGATCTCAAACATCAAATAAAACTCTAGGCTTCATGAAACCAAAAGAAAAGATTTTACCAGCATTTTCTATTTACCACAAAGCCTTCTCTCAATGAAGTAGGCAGTCCTATGCTAAGTATTTGATAGCATACCCTTGGTGTCAACATTTCCTATTCTTCTATAACAATCACTGAAGGTCCAGATTTCCCCTCACAGTCAGAATTCTCATTTTCTTCTATAGGGTATGCTCATAAAGCAAAACAAATAGGAGTTCATGGAAAAGGACTTTTTCACTCATATTTTCCTTACTGACTTTTTTCTGGAAACAAACAGAAGGCATCTGTCTTCAAAATTGCTTTCACCATAGTTTACTACAATTTTCTAATCCCAATATTGGACTGCAGGATCCTCTTTTGTGGGAGCCAGTGTTGAGGGTCTTCTGCTTCCAAACAGAGGCCTCACAAGCCATGCGGAATGTGGATGATCCATGTCATGTCTTGTGAGCTGCATGGCTTACACATTTGCTTTCCAAAAGAGTCAACCTGATGTGATCTAAAAGGTCCTGTATTGTATAAATTATGATTTTCTTTGAAATTGGCCATCTTTATTCAGCTCAGCTAGTGTGCTGCTCCTAATGGTCTCTGCATTAATATTAGTGAAACACAAAAGAGCAGTGGGCCTCAACCATTATTTTTCACCTGTTTTAATCCAAATATTCTTCAGGACTACTTCAGGATTTTTTGTATAAAAAGCCCAGCCATCTTAAATAGGTTAATATACCAGTGGATTAAAAGGCCCTATTCTTATAGCTTTATGACTCTAATTAGCTTGAATACTTAAAATTGATTTAAGTTATAAACCATGCTGTTTTGTGGCAGTAAATGGTATTGTGTATGTGCATCAAATCACTGTATCAATGTGAAGTAAATGTATGGATACTTAGATCAAGACAGCAGAGGCAGGGGTGAGAAATTCTACACATCAAGAAAGACCTGAAAGACCTGTGTTTGTGCCTGGAGCTGGGATTGTGACTCAATGGTAGAACACTTGCTTAGCATGTTTGAGGCACAGGGTTTCATCTAAGCACTGCATATAAACAAAATAAAGACCCATCAACATCCAAAAATGTATATAAATAAATAAAGTGCTTAAATACTTTCTCAGAATTAGTCTATGCCGTTTTAAGAAAATAAGAACAAAATGAAATGTTTCACCCCTTGTAGAAAAGCTATTACCTTCAATAAAGTGCTGCTTATAAATTTATTTCTTCTTTGTTATCCTGTGAGGAAATTACAACATGTTAAAAATTCAGTTGTATGTTATCAGCCAAAAGAATGATTGAATATCAGAGTTTTTCTTCCTATGCAAAAATCACCACCCTTACTGTTATTGTAGGAGAAATTAATAAACACAGAAAGCTTGGCTATTCTCACAAAGTTTATGTAAACATGTTACTCTAAATTAAATTTATATAATCAATTATGATTTGCTACCAATGCAGATGTCTTGTTACCATTTGGAACACATGAAGAGGTGATGAATTGATCGCTATTTCAGTTTCAAGAGAAACATTTCTTATAAGGGTGTCTGTATTTTGTCAAGAAGATAAAACAAGAACAGTAAGGACTTATTGATTCCTGATCCATGCAAAAATAACTGAGAAAGAAGGGTGATATCACTTAGAAAATGTACACAAGTCTATAAACCACTTTTAAAAAATCATATTAAAAATACATACAAACAACTACAGATCCAGTTATCTTTCTCTTCCTGTGTCAGATGGTGAAGTGCCTAATTTTAAACCACATTTTGAGATGAATGTCCTTAAAAAAGTTTAGAGATTTTTCTATTGACTTTGAATTCCTCTGCAGTTTTCAATTTTGCAAGTCATATTAAAATAGGCAGACTGCATAACCAAATGTTATTCGGATGTCTTCAAATAAATTTAATAATTTCTTTTTTTATTCCATGTAGAAAGGAATAATTTAATTACAATGAATAAAAGTTGAGAGTAGTTGGTTCTTTTCATAAAGCAAAATTTTTTAGACATTAAGAACTCCATGAATACAATTTTGAGCTGAAATATGGGTGGACTCTTCCTGCCCCGCCTGGCCCCAGTGCACCTGTGGCACACATGTCCACCCAGAAAGTTAAGTCATGGGGGAGCGAGATTGGCGCCTCTGAGGCCCTGGCTCCAGCTCCCCGCCCCCGGCTCTGGCTCCCCGCCCCAGGCTCCCGCCCCCACCGCTGCTGGCCAGGCTCCCATCCACGGACTGGCCTGCTCTGCCAGAGCCTCCGCCGCCCTGCCCGCTGCAGCTCCTTCCTGTCAGGCCCTGTAGTGCGGCACCCCTGTCTCTGCCCCTGGCGCGGACAAGGGCGGCCGCCTGCGGGGCGGGGCTCCCCTCCTTCTCCTTCTCCTCCTAGAGGCTCAGCCGGGGGTTGCCTCTGACACTCCGCTTCACGTTCACACACCCCCAGCACTTCCCGAGTCCTGCCTCCCCTGGCTGCCCTGGGGAGAGCTGGAGCCTAGGCCGTCTCCAACCCCGCACCAGTCTGGGCGGCAGGCGCTCGCTTCTCCAGTGGGGGCCGCGCCTGCGCCCCCCCGCCCCCCGCCTCGGCGCTCACCTCTGGCCTGCACCGGGGGCTGCAGCCTCCCCCAGCCTCGCGCTCCGGGACTCGTCTCCGGAGTTCTCCCGAGGCGCTGGAGGCCTCCTTTCTCTCCCGCGACTCCCCTTCTCCCCCGCGCTTCCCGCCCTCCCCACCCCAAACCCCAACTCCCCAGCTCCATGGCGCCTCTGGGATGCAGCTCCCCTTTTCTGCACACTAGGGCAGCGGTGCCCGCACCCAGAAACAGCCCTCTTGGGGGCGCTCGGCTCCTCGGGGCTCCGCGTGGGCACTCACAGCCCGGGGTGGGGACCCGGAGCCCCCGCCTACCTCCCACCCGCCTTTGCAGCCCCTGAGGAAGGCGCGGTGACTGGCTCCTGTCATTGGTCCTTCAGGTGCTGGCTGCCCAGGGCGCTGACCTTCGCTGCCAAAGCTGTAGCTGAGGCTGCCGCCGCCAAGTTCCCTTGTTATAACTCCTCCTGTTAGCAACTCCTCCTGCTCGGCTCCTCCCCCTCCTCCTCCTCCACTCTTCTTCCTCCTTCTCCTCCTCCTCCCACTCCTCCTCCTCCCACTCCTCCTCTTCCTCCTCTTCCTGCTCCACCCTCCCCCTCCTCCTCCTCATCTCAGCATGAGAGAGTTGGACCGCACCAGCTCTGGAGCAGAGGAGGGGGCTCAGGAGCAAGGCCGTCCCTCCCTCCTCCTCCCCAACAGTGACCGCTGCCAAGTCCTGTCACTGGGGAAAGGACAGTGCGGAGGAGGGGACAAAGGTGGATTGAGGAAAAAAAAAAAAGAAATATGGGTGGAGGGCATAGGAGGTGGAGAGGTGGGGCAATTCTCCCTGGGCCATGGAAGTTTTTCAGTATCTCTCCACCAAATTAAAAGTAATAAAAATTAAGAAAAAAAAAACTTATAAGGAGAAAAAGAACTTCTGAAGCCATCAACATTTTTCTTTTTCTTTAGTCTCCACCTTAGAACCTAAAATATTTTATGCTGCTATCATCATCCAATGATGGTTCTGCAGGCTTATGGGGGAAAGGCATTTTCAAATTTTTAAAAATCTTTCTGGATGATTTGCACTTATTCTTTTATTAATTATGATTTCTTTGTATTCTATCCTAAATATGATTTTAATATTGTCAATTTTCCTTATGTGTCTCAACAAATCATTTTTTCCTCCATTAAAATCATTAGTATTCATTCAACGAATTCTTTTTTGTTATTTAAAAAAATTATATTTTCCATAATGTCTAGAGGCAGGACTGAGATATTTGGCTTTCATAATTGTGCTAATATTCACACCAAATTTATAAGGTAGTGGGAGAATATTTTCACAATTAAAGGCATATATGTCTATAAATATTTTTCTATAGTTCAATACAGTTTACTAAGAGAGTCAACAAAATTTTAATGAAGAAAAAATAAATCACTGTCTATAAGATGACTGCTGTTTTTCATACAACCTCTGCACATCATGTGATTGAAACCTGGCATCCAGCCTATAGTGAATAAATTAACTAATTATCTGTCACTAATTAACTCATTCTAAAACTTATTAGCTCATATTTGGGATGGTCGTCAATTTAGGCTCAGTTCACCTGGAATCTTTGCTGCATATGATTAGGTGATGGTTGGTAAATACAATGAACTTTAGAATATAATTTGGCTGCCAATAAAACACCCTGATGTTTTTTCCCCAAATAACTCATGATTAAAAAAGTATTGTGGGCTTGTTTTCATGGAGGTACCAGTGTTCTGAAAGCAAAAACGAAAACATTCAAATGTTTCTTGACCAGATACCTGACTAATACTCTTTCATAGCAAACAGCATTACATAATTCATAAGAATGAACAACTGGATAGTGCCTTTGCAGGTTTTTTAGGAAGGCAGGTGAGTGCCCAATGCCTGGGATCCATGTGACTTACCTGGAAACCTGACAAGCACCAAGTTGATCTTTCTTTGTGCAAGGCTGCCAATCATGAGGCCACTGCAGATATTTGTGACCAGTCAACTACTGAGCCGAGTGCCCAGCTGGGTTTGACACATTTCTGAGCTGACTCAATTCTTCTGAAATGATTCCTGTTTTCTGCCTCCAGCCAGAAAGTCATCTCAAAATATTGATTAATTTCAGAAGGAGGAAAATAAGGTTCTACCACCAGTCTCGCTTGAACAGCCACCAGCAGGAGTATTTCAAAATGGGAGTGCAGAGGCACCGCCCAAGCCTCGGATGGTGTCGAGGAATTCCTTCGGTGGCTTTAGCGTCGTCGCCCGGAGCGGCGGCCTAGAAGGTAGAGCCTGATGGGCACCACGACCGGCTGGCTGCCTGGAGCTCCACCTCGAAGGGACTGTGAAAAGGGACCTGACCCCGGGAGCGCCAGCCCGGGCCTGAGAATATGGCGACTTGCATCGGCGAGAAGAGCGAGGATTTTAAAGTCGGAAATCTGCTCAGTAAGGGATCATTTGCTGGTGTCTACAGAGCTGAGTCCATTCACACTGGTTTGGAAGTTGCAATCAAAATGATAGATAAAAAAGCCATGTACAAAGCTGGGATGGTACAGCGAGTCCAAAATGAGGTGAAAATACATTGTCAATTGAAACATCCCTCTATCTTGGAGCTATATAACTATTTTGAAGATAACAATTATGTGTACCTGGTATTAGAAATGTGTCATAATGGTGAAATGAACAGATACCTAAAGAATAGAATGAAACCTTTCTCAGAAAATGAAGCTCGACACTTCATGCACCAGATCATCACAGGAATGTTGTATCTTCATTCTCATGGCATATTACACCGGGACCTCACACTTTCTAACCTCTTACTTACTCGTAATATGAATATCAAGATTGCCGATTTTGGGCTGGCAACTCAATTGACAATGCCACATGAAAAGCACTATACATTATATGGAACTCCTAATTACATTTCACCAGAAATTGCAACTCGAAGTGCCCATGGACTTGAATCTGATGTTTGGTCCTTGGGCTGCATGTTTTATACATTACTAATTGGGAGACCACCTTTTGACACTGACACAGTCAAGAACACATTAAATAAAGTTGTATTGGCAGATTATGAAATGCCAACGTTTTTGTCAAGAGAGGCCAAGGATCTTATTCACCAGCTACTTCGTAGAAATCCAGCAGATCGTTTAAGTCTGTCTTCAATATTGGACCATCCTTTTATGTCCCGAAATTCTTCAACAAAAAGTAAAGATTTAGGAACTGTAGAAGACTCAATTGATAGTGGACATGCCACAATTTCTACTGCAGTTACGGCTTCTTCCAGTACCAGTGTAAGTAGTAGTTTACTTGACAGAAGACGACTCTTGATTGGCCAGCCACTTCCAAATAAAATGACTGTATTTCCAAAGCATAAAAATTCAAGTGACTTTTCTTCAGGAGATGGAAGCAGTTTTTGTACTCAGTGGGTAAATCAAGCACATGAAACCAGTAACAGTGGAAGAGGAAGAGTAATTCAAGATGCAGAAGAAAGGCCTCATTCTTGATACCTCCGTAGAGCCCATTCCTCTGATAGATCTGGCACTTCTAATAGTCAATCTTGAGCAAAAACATATACAATGGAACGATGTCACTCAGCAGAAACACTTTCAAAGTCCAAAAGATCAGGAATAGAAGAAATGAAGACCGATATCCACCCACAAATAGCAATGTCAATATTTTTCACTTCTTTAAAGAAAAGACATCTCATAGTTCTGGATCTTTTGAAAGACCTGATAACAACCAAGCACTTTCAAATCATCTTTGTCCAGGAAAAAGTCCTTTTCCATTTTCAGACCAGACACCTCAAACTGAAATTGTACAACAGTGGTTTGGAAATCTGCAAATGAATGATCCTCTTTCAGAACAAATCAAGACTAGGGGTATGGAGTCAACAGTGGGATATCAGAAACACACATTGCGAAGCATTACGTCTCCTTTGATTGCTCACAGGTTAAAACCAATCAGACAGAAAACTAAAAAGGCTGTGGTGAGCATACTTGATTCAGAGGAGGTGTGTGTGGAGCTTCTAAAGGAATATGCATCTCAAGAATATGTGAAAGAAGTACTTCAAATATCTAGTGATGGGAATATGATCACTATATATTATCCAAATGATGGAAGAGGCTTTCCTCTTGCTGATAAACCGACCTTACCTACTGATAACATCAGTAGGTACAACTTTGACAATTTACCAGAAAAATACTGGCGAAAATATCAATATGCTTCCAGATTTGTACAGCTTGTAAGATCTAAATCTCCCCAAATCACTTATTTTACAAGATACGCTAAATGTATTTTGATGGAGAATTCTCCTGATGCTGATTTTGAGGTTTGGTTTTATGATGGAGCAAAAATACACAAAACAGAAGATTTAATTCAAGTAATTGAAAAGACTGGGAAATCTTACACTTTAAAGGATGAAAATCAAATTCATAGCTTAAAAGAGGAAATAAAAATATACATGGACCATGCTAATGAGGCTCATCGTATTTGTTTAGCACTGGAATCTGTAATTTCAGGAGAATAAAAGAAGAGTGGGAGTGCTCCCTTTTTCCCAATAATTGTGGGAAGAAAACCTGGTAATACTAGTTCACCTAAGGCCCTGTCAACACCTCCTTGTGTGGATCCAAACTACGCAATAAGAGATGCACCATCTTTGGGTAGATTGATCATGAATAGTGCTACTACTCCAACCCAGGCACCCATACTTAATCCTTCTATAGTTACAGCTGAAGACTTGGCCATACCACTACAGCTTCAGGAACAAACGTCTCTTCGAATAATCTAAAAGATTGTCTTCCTACATCAGCACAACTTTTGAAGTCTGTTTTTGTGAAAAATGTTGGTTGGGCTACACAGTTAACTAGTGAAGCTGTGTGGGTTCAGTTTAATGATGGGTCCCAGCTGGTTGTCCAGGCAGGAGTATCTTCTATCAGTTACACATCACCAAATGGTCAAACAACTAGAAACAGGGTCTCACTGAGTTGCTTAGGCCCTTGCTAAGTTGCTGAGGCTGGCTTTGAACTCATGATCCTCCTGCCTTATCCTCTCCAGTCACTGGGATTACAGGCCTGTGCCACCATGCCTGGCTAATTATCCTACTTTAAGAAGAAAAAAAAAATGGGTATGGAGACAATGAAAAATTACCAGAATACATCAAACAGAAATTACAGTGTTTTTCTTCCATCCTGTTGATGTTTTCTAATGCAACTCCTGGTTTTCATTGATTGAAAAGATACCTACATTTAATAAATAACTTTTTGGTTGGCTTTCAAGTAAAGTGACTTTTTATTTAATATAACTTCTTCAGAAAGCCTATTAAAGAGAATTTTAATCTGTACAGTAAAGGATGTGTACTAAGAGAAAACTGAATGAAATTAGAGTCGACAAATAATTGGTCGCAGAGTACAATAGGATGCCTAACTTTGCTCTGAAAACATACCCTCAAGCTTACTGAGTATATTTGTATTGAATGTTTTTTTAAAAGCAAAAATATAAATGGTGTGTGGTGTATTTATGCTTTTATTGTTTCTCTACTTCCCAGACATGTTGAGAATCATGGACAAAATATGCTGTAGTTTGGAATTTTTGAACATGTAAATAAAATGTATTTGTTATAAGTAACATATGTAAACATGTATAGTTGTTTTATATTTATTTTTGTAGACCCAACATCAAGCAGTTACACTTTTTTCTCAGCAGCACATGGATCCTTCTCAAAAATAGATCATATATTATGTCACAGGGAAACTCTTAGACAATATAAAGGAGTAGAGATAATACCATGCATCCTATCTGATCATAATGGAATGGAACTGAAAATCAACGATAAAAGAAGGAAGGAAAAAGAATACATCACTTGGAGAATGAACAATAGGTTACTGAATGATCAATGGGTTATAGAAGACATCAAGGAGGAAATTAAAAAAAATTCTTAGAGATTAATGAAAACACAGACACAACATATCGGACTCTATGGGACACATTGAAAGCAGTTCTAAGAGGAAAATTCATTGCTTGGAGTTCATTCCTTAAAAAAAGAAAAAAAAACAACAAATAAATGATCTCATACTTCATCTCAAAATCCTAGAAAAAGAAGAGCAAAACAGCGGCAAAAGAAGTAGAAGGCAAGAAATAATTAAAATCAGAGCTGAAATTAATGAAATCGAAACAAAAGAAACAATTGAAAAAATTGACAAAACTAAAAGTTGGTTCTTTGAAAAAATAAACAAAATTGACAGACCCTTAGCCATGCTAGTGAAGAGAAGAAGAGAGAGAACTCAAATTACTAGCATACAGGATGAAAAAGGCAATATCACAACAGACACTTCAGATATACAGAAGATAATAAAAATTATTTTGAATCCTTATACTCCAATAAATTAGAAGATAGTGAAGGCATCGATAAATTTCTAAAGTCATATGATCTGCCCAGATTGAGTCAGGAGGATATAGACAACCTAAACAGACCAATATCAATTGAGGAAATAGAAGAAACCATCAAAAGACTACCAACTAAGAAAAGCCCAGGACCGGATGGGTATACAGCAGAGTTTTACAAAACCTTTAAAGAGGAACTAATACCAATACTTTTCAAGCTACTTCAGGAAATAGAAAAAGAGGGAGAACTTCCAAATTCATTCTACGAGGCCAACATCACCCTGATACCTAAAGCAGACAAAGACACTTCAAAGAAAGAAAACTACAGACCAATATCTCTAATGAACCTAGATGCAAAAATCCTCAATAAAATTCTGGCGAATTGGATACAAAAACATATCAAAAAAATTGTGCACCATGATCAAGTAGGATTCATCCCTGGGATGCAAGGCTGGTTTAATATACGGAAATCAATAAATGTTATTCACCACATCAATAGACTTAAAAATAAGAACCATATGATCATCTCGATAGATGCGGAAAAAGCATTCAACAAAGTACAGCATCCCTTTATGTTCAAAACTCTAGAAAAACTAGGGATAACAGGAACATACCTCAATATTGTAAAAGCAATCTATGCTAAGCCTCAGGCTAGCATCATTCTGAATGGAGAAAAATTGAAGGCATTCCCTCTAAAATCTGGAACAAGACAGGGATGCCCTCTCTCACCACTTCTGTTCAACATAGTTCTCAAAACACTGGCCAGAGCAATTAGAGAGATGAAAGAAATTAAAGGCATCAAAATAGGAAAAGAAGAACTTAAATTATCACTATTTGCAGATGATATGATTCTATACCTAGCAGACCCAAAAGGGTCTACAAAGAAACTATTAGAGCTAATAAATGAATTCAGCAAATTGGCAGGATATGAAATCAACACGCATAAATCAAAGGCATTCCTGTATATCAGCGACAAATCCTCTGAAATGGAAATGAGGACAACCCCTCCATTCACAATATCTTCAAAAAAAATAAAATACTTGGGAATCAACCTAACAAAAGAGGTGAAAGACTTATACAATGAAAACTACAGAACCCTAAAGAGAGAAATAGAAGATCTTAGAAGATGGAAAAATATACCCTGTTCATGGATAGGCAGAACTAACATCATCAAAATGGCGATATTACCAAAAGTTCTGTATAGGTTTAATGCAATGCCAATCAAAATCCCAACGGCATTTCTTGTAGAAATAGAGAAAGCAATCATGAAATTCATATGGAAAAATAAAAGACCCAGAATAGCAAAAACAATGCTAAGCAGGAAGTGTGAATCAGGCGGTATAGTGATACCAGACTTCAAACTATACTACAGAGCAATAGTAACAAAAACAGCATGGTACTGGTACCAAAACAGGCAGGTGGACCAATGGTACAGAATAGAGGACACAGAAAACAATCCACAAAACTACAACTACCTTATATTTGATAAAGGGGCTAAAAGCATGCAATGGAGGAAGGATAGCATCTTCAACAAATGGTGCTGGGAAAACTGGAAATCCATATGCAACAAAATGAAACTGAATCCCTTTCTCTCGCCATGCACAAAAGTTAATTCAAAATGGATCAAGGAGCTTGATATCAAATCAGAGACACGCCGTCTGATAGAAGAAAAAGTTGGCTATGTTCTACATACTGTGGGGTCTGGCTCCAAATTCCTCAATAGGACACCCATAGCACAAAAGTTAATAACTAGAATCAACAAATGGGACTTACTCAAACTAAAAATTTTTTTCTCAGCAAAAGAAACAATAAGAGAGGTAAATAGGGAGCCTACATCATGGGAACAAATCTTTACTCCTCACACTTCAGATAGAGCCCTAATATCCAGAGTATACAAAGAACTCAAAAAATTAGACAATAAGAGAACAAACAACCCAATCAACAAATGGGCCAAGGACCTCAACAGACACTTCTCAGAGGAGGACATACAATCAATCAACAAGTACATGAAAAAATGCTCACCATCTCTAGCAGTCAGAGAAATGCAAATCAAAACCACCCTAAGATACCATCTCACTCCAGTAAGATTGGCAGCCATTATGAAGTCAAACAACAACAAGTGCTGGCGAGGATGTGGGGAAAAGGGTACACTTGTACATTGCTGGTGGGACTGCAAATTGTTGCGGCCAATTTGGAAAGCAGTATGGAGATTTCTTGGAAAGCTGGGAATGGAGCCACCATTTGACCCAGCTATTCCCCTTCTTGGTCTATTCCCTAAAGACCTAAAAAGAGCATGCTACAGGGACACTGCTACATCGATGTTCATAGCAGCACAATTCACAATAGCAAGACTGTGGAACCAACCTAGATGCCCTTCAATAGATGAATGGATAAAAAAAAAAATGTGGCATTTATACACAATGGAGTATTACTCTGCATTAAAAAATGACAAAATCATAGAATTTACAGGGAAATGTATGGCATTCGAGCATATTATGCTAAGTGAAGCTAGCCAATCCCTAAAAAACAAATGCCAAATGTCTTCTTTGATATAAGGAGAGTAACTAAGAACAGAGTAGGGTCGAAGAGCATGAGAAGAAGATTAACATTAAACAGGGATGAGAGGTGGGAGGGAAAGGGAGAGAGAAGGGAAATTGCATGGAAATGGAAGGAGACCCTCAGAGTTATACAAAAGTACATACAAGAGGAAGTGAGGGGAAAGGGAAAAATAATACAAGGGGGACAAATGAATGTCAGTAGAGGGGGCAGAGAGAGAAGAGGGGAGGGGAGGGGAGGGGAGGGGGAATAGTAGAGGATAGGAAAGGCAGCAGAACACAACAGACACTAGTATGGCAACATGTAAATCAATGGATGTGTAACTGATGTGATTCTGCAATCTGTATATGGGGTAAAAATGGTAGCTCATAACCCACTTGAATCAAAGTGTGAAATATGACATATCAAAAACTATGTAATGTTTTGAACAGCCAACAATAAAAAATTAAAAAAAAAGAATACCCCTTCTAGCAGTTTAGATCACCTGCATTTTTGTTGTACAACTTAAAAGTATAAGGCCAAGTGGCTGAATTGGATTAAAATCTGGATTGCTGCTAGACAATCACAGTCCATCATGATTACCAGTGGTAGAGTTACAAAGGCAATTGGAACTTAGAAATATATTTTTTAATGGCACGTAGTAAAAATGCACAATGTACTAGATATTGAATTTCCTCTGACTTGGGAAAAGTTATAATCGTTTCTAATTTTCTTTTATGTGATATATGACCATCTGAAATCAGGCAAATAGAAATTTCTAAATGTCAATGTATCAAGTATTTAATAAACAAAAGACACAGCCAGAAAAAAAAAAAAAAGAAAAAAGAAAATAAGGTTCTAATGCTGCCATTCAGGTCCAAGTCTTCTCCAGGGCACCTGCTAGGCCTGCTGTGAGCCTCCATCAAAATGGTCAGGAATTCACTGACAAATTTCAAAGGGGCTGAAATGTCATTACTGTTTGTATAATTTTGGATTGATTAACAATTGCATAAATGACACAAACATGACAAAGGTGGAAGGTATGAAGCAAACCTTTTGTTGGCAATCTTTCTTTATTCAGTATTCAGCAGTAGAGTCAAGCAGTGGTTTACCTAGCATGGCTTATTTGGGGGGCAGAAAGTGGCTTAAGTGAGGATCTGAGTTACATAAGCTTCTTTCACCATATCAATTTTCTTTCAGAAGCTTACAACATTCTTATCATGGACACTCATGCCATCCACATCTCCGAATACAATATGTCAAATCTTTCTTTTCTGAAATCTAGATTCTATTTTTTAATGTTTCATAGTCCTGTCAGTAATTATATTTCCCACCTTGGTCTCCTTTTTCCTCTATTTGCTTTCTATTTAAAAAATGAAATAAAATAAACAAAGAAAAAATTAAAAAAAAATTCTTCTGAATGCCTATATATCTCACATTTCTTTTTGTTTTGAAAACATAGGACTTTGTGGTACTTTACATTCTCTCTAGATCAGCCTGTTCTCTAATGAATAAACCTTGATTAAACTTCCAACATATTCAATGACAACCTATATTTTGTATGTAAAGGGGTATTGAGATAAATTCCACCTGTTGTTTCTTTGTTGAGAGCCACAGCCAGTCAGAATGATGCCTGGCATTTGCCAGAGAGAATGTTTGAAAGGTGACAAGGAATGTTTGAAAGGTTAAGCCAGGGAACCATTGAGATGATGATTTGAGTTAAGCTATATCTAATTGCTGTGATGCTAGATTAATTGCATTGAATATTTGACCTTTACTGTCGGGCAATGGGGTGGCTCTTGCTGCCTTGGGCACCTGCTAATTTGAAGTTCTTGCTCTACTTTGGAGTTCTCCTGAGGATTCCCAGAGAGTTCACATTGGTTGGGGAAGTGCCAGAGGGGGGATTTCCAGTGTGGGGGGTTGCTGGAAGGGCTATGTGAGTGGCGTTGGCGGAAAAAGTACGTGTGCAGTGCCGGTGAGAGTTGAAATAAAGTAGTTGCTGTTTGAACCTACAAGGCTTTGTGGTGGCTCGGTTATTTGTGCCCAGCCAGACTGCGGCATTTCTTCTTGATGTAAACTGTGAAGTGTATGAAAAATAAGTCCAAGCACATTACTCTAAATCTTTTGTCATTTAAAATGATAGACCTCAGCCAGATCAAAGGAACATATACAAAAATACTTGCACCAGCCTGGTTTCAGACCCCCCCCCACCCTAATGGAGCAGCTGACCCCAAAACAATAAGCCCAGGAAATACCCTATTCACATTCTGGTTCCATGTTAATTACTCAGCTGGGATCAGTGCAGAGAAGTAGGCAAATATCAAAGGTGCCAGTTTAGCTCAAGACATTATCAGCATATTTTCTCAACTACTATTGCTGGGAGTATTGTATTGTGGGTGTAATAGTGTAGAATAAAGTAAATCACCAATACCCTGAGCGAGACCTTCCAGAGCCCTGGCCCAATTCTGCTGACCACAGTAATAACTCCACAACTACCAATTGCTCCTAAAAGAAATTTGTTTGTGCACTGTTTCAACTTTAAAAAAATTTTGTTCTAGTTACTATGTTCTGAAGTTTAAAGTTTTAGATGCAAAGGTGACTGGGCATGTGCAAATATCTGTAAACTGCAAACAAATAAATTTGCATTCTTTTCTCTAGAACTTTTATGGACTATGGTTTCCAACAGTCATTCACAAAAGAGGTTAGAAAAAAAAAATCCCTGTTTATTCCCAAGGAATCTTTACACAACACTTTTACACTGGCTACTTCACATAAATTTGCCTCAGGGATTTAATTCATAAATCAAATGAATTTCCTGCAGCCTGTACAGTGCTGTTGTAATGGCTATTATAATAATGTAAAATTGTCATGAGTGATGAAACATGCCTGGAATCCTAGAAGTTCAGGAAAATGAGGCAGGAGAATTGGTAGTTTGAAGACAGCCTCATTCACTTAACAAGGCTCCAAGAAACTTAGTGAGAGCCTGTCTCAAAATATAACATAAAAAAGACAGTGAATGTGGCTCAATGGAAAGCACCCCCGGGTTCAATACTCAGCACCAAACCAAAAATTAAAAAATAAATAAATAAACATAAGGATTCAGGGTACAAAACATGTAAAAAATGTTGGCAACAGCATACATTTAATAAATATATTTTTGATAAAAGTGTTAAGGTTCTTTAAAAGCCCAAAATAAATATGCTACATAATCCACTAGTAATAATTTGGGGTACTACCACAAGGCTGTACATGCCGGTACTCTCTGTGCCTTAGAAGGGTGAGACAAGAGGATCTCAAGTTAGAGACCAGACTCAAAAACTTGGCAAATTTCTAAGCATATCAGTAAACCCTGTCTCAATAATAAATAAATAAATAAAAGTGGTGGAGACTGGGTATGTAGCACATTGGTAAAATGCCCATGATTAATCCCTGGGTTCAATCCTCAGTACCACAAATAAGTAAATAAATAAAATAAAAGAGAGAAAGAGATAGATTGAACTATCATGTAATTTAAATTCAAAATAAATTTTTAAAAAATATGGGTATATATGTAAAGCAATTGAAATCCTTTTGCTGAAGATATTGCTACACTTCTATTTTTATTGTATCTTCATTCACAGTATCCAATAAAAGGAAACAAGTGTCTTTTAGATAAAAGGTATTATCAGAAAATGCCTTCCAGCTGCAGATTATTCAACTAATGCCTTTAGAAACTACACACTTAAAATTAAAACTGGTCTCTAGAAGGCAAGACTCAGATACTGGTGTTTTTAAAGTACTCCAAGATATTTGGTATCTGTGGGCACCTTGTTTCAGACTGTTCTAAAATTCAGAACGAGGTACATATGGGAGGTCAAGATGAAACCACAATATACAGTAAATTCTTCAATGGGTAATCTTAACTCAGACACTCTAATAGATGAAACAGTTTTGGAGATAAAACTAGATTCCCTGTTTCACTGATTTCTGGGTTATGGATTCAATACAAACATATATTAGAAAAGACTTAAGGCTACTGGTTAAAATCTATTTATAATAGGTATTGAAAATATACCAAAGGCTGGCTGTGTTGGTGCAGGCCTGTAATCCCAGTTGCTGGAGAGGCTGAGGCAAAAGCATCAAATTTCAAAACAGCCTTAGCAAAAGTGAGGTGCTAAATGACTCTGTGAAACCTCATCTCTTAATGAAGTAAAAAATAACCCTGAGACTGAGTCTCAGTAGTCCAGTGTTCCTAATTTCAATCTCTAGTATCCACCATGAAAAAAAAAAATATGTACCAGGGGGCTGGGGCTGGAGCTCAGTGGTAGCTAACTTGTCTGGCACTTCTTTTAATTCCCAGAATTACATATAAGTAAACAAAATAAAGGTCTATCAACAACTAAAAATAGTTTTTTACAAAGTGTACCTATTTGTTGACAGCCTGTGACCTAATTTGCTGTGTACTTTAGTTTTTGAGATGGAAGTTGGCCATGCATGGTGGTGCATGCCTGTAATCTCAGCTGCTTCAGAGTCTGAGAGAGGAGGATCCTGAATTTGAAGTCAGTCTCAGCAATGGTGAGAAGCTAAGCAACTCAGTGAAAACCTTTCTCTAAGTAAAAATAAAAAAATAAGGGTAGGTATGTGGCTCAGTGGTAGAGTGCCCATGACTTCAATCCCTGGTTTTGTCTCCCAAAATATGGGACTGGGGATATAGCTCAGCTAGTAGAGTGCTTGCCTTCTAAGCATCAGGCCCTGGGTTTAATTCCCAGTACCACAAAAAACAAAAAACAAAAAAAAAGGAAAGAAAGAGAGAGATTGATCTTTCATGTAGTTTGAATTCAAGTTTGTCCCACTTTTATTTTCCTGCCACACCAGAGAAAGGTGTTTACTGAAATGTTTGGAATGTTTCTATGGTTCAGGGCCATTTTAATAAAAAGGTCTTACATATGAAAACAAAATGAATTGAGGACATTTATTGGGACACATAAACTACACTACCTCATTTAGAAGAGATTAATTCTTTTAAATGTCACCTAATTTTATTCTGCTTTATTCATATGTAAAAAGCTCGGATTGTTGGTAAAGATGGTGCCTGGAGGGGCTGGGAATGTGGCTCAAGGCATAGAGCACTCACCTGGCATGCGTGCGGCCCAGGTTCCATCCTCAGCACCACCTACAAAGAAAGATGTTGTGTCCGCTGAAAACTAAAAAAAAATAAAAATAAAAATAAAAAAAAATTCTCTCTCTCTCTCTCTCTTTCTCTCTTAAAAAAAAAGATGGTGCCTGGAGCATTTCTCTTCCAGGAGCTCAGGTCCATGACACTGAATGGCGTGAACTTTTAATGGCACAATGGCACACCTCCAAATCCCCAAAGTGGCGTGAACTCTCAGCCAATAAAGAAGTAAGAGCCCACTCCCCCCTGCTCCTCCTCATCCCCCATTGAGCTCATAAATATCAATACCCTCTCCCTCTCCCTCTCCCCATCCCCTCCCCCTCTCTTCCCCCTTCCCTCTCTCTTCTTCCCCCTTCCCCCTTCTCTTCTGTGACAGGCCTCTACAGTCCTGTTTGTTGAGTTTATGGAGCTTTTCCACCATTCCTACACAGATGATAAATCAAATCTTTTAAAAATGTTCTCTAGTTCTTGAAGAAAAATGAAATGAAATATGGGAAAATAGTCATTGATAATGTTGAAAGTGGAGTTCTGAGATGAAACAAAATTTCTTACTTTGCCAATTGCATCTGGGTACTTGTCTCACAAATTTTAAAGAATAAAATCTATTTAATTAAGCAAGTTGAAATAGAACTCCCACCATGTGGGATGGGGAATGATACCAGATAAACTCATTTTTGTGTGCCATCTTAAAAGTTTACATATGTTTTTCAGCAGAAATGGAAAAAAAATATTTAAAATAGGTTTTAGAAAAGGCATCCTGACTACCATATGGGTTCATTTTCATCTTTTCCATGACCCATCTTTCCTCTTGCAACTTCACCACCAGACAAAGGACTTTGTTGAAGGTGTTTCCAAAAGTGGGCATTAAGGTTTTTTTTACATTTGAAATAGGCCTTAATGGTGCTGATTAACATATCTTCCAGTTATCCTCCAGCTGTGTTAGAATAAGGTTCATAATCCTGATTACACTGTAATTTTACTATCCCTTCTATTTTATACTAATTCACTATGAAAAAAGAACCCTAGATTTGATTATGTGAACAGAGAGCTAGAAAACTAGAGGTTTATTCTCACACCTAAGAAGAGCTAAGCTGAAGTTCTGGAATTTATATTGTTGTTCTGAATTTGTGATACTACTTCCCCTACATTAAAAAAGCTCTTGAGGGGCTGGGGATGTGGCTCAAGCGGTTAAGTGCTCACCTGGCATGTGCAGGGCACTGGGTTCGATTCTCAGCACCACATAAAAATAAAATAAAGATGTTGTGTTCACCGAAAACTGAAAAAAAATAAATATTAAAAATTTCTCTCTCTCTCTAAAAAAAAAAAAAAAAAGCTCTTGAGTCATGAGGAGCATTGAGTTAAAATCCAGCATCAGCAACTTAATGAGGCCCTAAGAAACTCAAAGGGACCCTGTCTCCATATCAAAATATTTAAAAAGGGCTGGGGATGTGATTCAGTGGCTGAACTCCCCTGGGTTGAATTCCTGGTACCAAACACACACACACACACACACACACACACACATACACACACACACACACACACACACACATACACACACACACACACACAAAAAAAAAAAAAAAAAAAAAAACCCTCCATAACAAGCTCTAAAAGTACAATCTCTCTTGTGCATGGAAACAACAAATGAAGTTGGGGTTCTCTTCAGATAATTATTCCAGTCTTCACCACACAATGTGGGAACATGCTGGACTCATTGCACATGGATGCCCACAAAGGGCTTTAGAGACAAGCTGAAAACACCATACAATTATCCAACAAAATGCCCAGGTTTTTAACTGCTGATCTAAGCTTCACTAGACTAGTAAGGGTCGGGGATGGAGGTTTATCTGCCACAGAGACCCTCTGAGGAGTCCTGTGAAGATGACCTTAGGCCTGAGCCTACACAACTCTATTTTAAAAATTCTAGTTTCAAACCTGCAGTCTCACCAGGCACACACACACAGAGCACTCCAGTATGGCCTCAAACAAGTTATTTCCCCCCAACCTGATAAATAGAGTGAAGCCCCTGGCAGGCTCTCCTAGCCTGATAAGAGAGAAAGGCAAAAATGTCAGGGTGGAGAACACCAGACAAGATGTTTCTGACCCCAGGGTAAATGACAATGAGAAACCTGGTGTTAGCTGAAGAAGATTGCAAGGGGGGTCAAAAAGCCCAAAATTTTATGTAAATAATACAGCTAATGAACAGGGATTCAGCCAGCCAAAACAAAGATGCACTTGAGATAGATAGCCTGATGAGGACCTGACATCCCATTAGTTGTCTTCATTTCCTGATCCTCTGCATAATACTCACCACTCCCCAACTCTATGCCCTTGTCTGGACCATGGTGAGTGCTGCAACTTCTCCCTATGATTCTCTCCTCAACCAGTCATCTGCTCCATACCAGGAAAGCCCTGCCTTGGTTTTTGTCCTGATCACCCTGGTCTGAGTGAGTGTGCATATCCTGGACATAAAGCCTAAGGCTTGAGACTTTTGAACTTAGCATTCAGAGGGAATGTCTGTAATTAGCCTGTCATTATTGCATGAGCTTTTCAGTGCTTAGAATTAATTTATAATCGTTAGCTCTAAATAGATTATGTCTATTGCAGTACCTAGCATTAAGAATTGTTGTTTTCTTGATTAAGAACCTATAGAGTGAAATTGTGTTGAGTAATTGAGTGAATAAAGCATTGAAAGGGGCATAAGTGCATGGAAATTCTTTATTTCTCTCCTGTACTGCATATGTCACAATTGTTGCCCCCTCAGAACAAGTACCTAGCCACAATTTTCATTTTCCACCATTGCCACTCTTGCCAGGTTCAAACAACATACTTATCCAGTCTCAAGATAACAAGTCACTCTTATCATTTTCTTGCTTTCAGGGTTTTCAGAGTTCTCCCTGTGATTTGTTTTCAGCTTCTTAGCACAGAAATTTGGGCTCTTCATCCATGACAGAAAGCCTACAAAATGATTAAAAGAATGGCACCTAAGGGACTGATTGGACAAGTCTTCAGGCACTGACTCCAACCTAAGCCGAGTGGGTCCAGAATCAAGTCCAAAAGGCAAGCTGGTCCATTTTCATTGTTAAAAGACTAAGGATCAGGGCTGGGAATATGAACTTAAATAAAAGAAATTAAAATACTTCTTATAAGATATCTGCTGTTTTCCAGATATTCACTGTACCACATATGATTAAAACCTGACATTTTCCCTCCAGTGGGTATATTGTTGTCTATAACTGTATAAGAAGTCACTCTAAAACTTACTAGTTCACATTTGGATTGAACTGCATTCATCTGCAATATTTTTGCTGCATATGTTTAGCTGTTAAGATTACTGAACTTCAGAGGGTGATCTGGCTGCCAAAAGAAAAAGGACCCTGAATCTTCTTCACATGATATCTCAGAATCTAATAAATTAAGGTGAGCTTGTTCTCATTGAGGAGACAGTGTTCTAAAAGAAAAAGCAAAAACATTAAAAAATATTTCCTGACTAGATACCTGACTAGTACTCTTTCATAGCCACAACTTTACAAAAGCCATAAAAAAAGAAGAGCCCTGACCCAAAGTTTGTAGAATGCATTCTGCATTTGGCTAGAGTAGGAGTAAAATCACATTACCAAATTTCTGTACACAGATAAGGCTAAAGGACTATTGATATTATGTCACTAATTCTGCCTTTTGTAACAGATGAGGTTAATACAGCTGTTCAGTGTCAAAAAATATTTTCAAAATCCCATAAGTACTGTGTGTGTGTATGTGTGTGTGTGTGTGTGTGTGTGTGTGTGTGTTTATATGAGTGTAGTGCTGGTGGTTAAACTGAGAGAATTAATATTCCTGAGCTATATTCTCAATTTTTTCTTTTTCTTTTTCTTTATTTTGAAACAGGATCTTACAAAGATGCTTTGTTGTGTGCCCACAATTTTTAAGTACATATCAAGATCAAATATGCCTGACACAAAGGCAAAACTTACCTCCTTTAGAAGCCATGATTCATCATTATTTTTAAGTAGTGACATTTTTAAGTACTGACATTTATTCAAAAAGGGGAGGGGGGGTTACACACATATGTGGCTCATGTCAGCAATCTTAATAATTTGGGAGACTTAAGCAGAAGAATCACAATTTCAAATTCAGCCTAAATAATATGAGAGGGCCCTAAGTAACTAAGCAAGATTTTGTGTGAAAACTAAAAATAAAATAAAATACAATTTAAAAAGCCTGGAGATATAGGAGTTTAGGAGAATTACCCTGGGTAATTCCTCTCCCCTTAAAAAAAGAAAAGAAAGAATAAAAAAAAGAAAACCAAAATGTTTACATCTGATGAACTTTTTATTCAATAGGGATAATATGTTTGAGAAAAACGTCTAAAGCTTGTAGCAAGGATTTAAAATAAACTTGGGAAATTGCTGAAAATTGAATTGAAAAATCAAGAACAAGCAATATTTTTAAAAATTCTTATCAGGAGAACTTTGAAAACAGGCATATTTCATTTCAGTCATGATGAAAATGCAGGATGCTATGGAAACAGCAACAAAAGGACTGTATCTGTATCACAAAAGTTTTGTAAATGGAGAATATGAAACACTACATTAAAAAAGTGAGGGTGAGACAACATTAAGGCCATATGTGTAATCTAAAATAAATAATATACTAAATCTCCACTATATGAATTTTATCTGGGAGTATGTCTACAAAACAACACCATACTCCTTGAATAAAGCAGAGGATTTGTGATAGTATCAAATTAAAAATGATTTCACATCTGTGGCTGTTGTGCAGGGGCTTATATCAAAAAAGCAAGGTTTGGGGCTCAAGCAGTTGAATGAAGCTGTGAGGAACTTTTGGGAAGTTAGGCACGCTACTTTTGAAGGCAGCAATAGCCCATAACCAAACTCTAGCCTCTATCCCTCAGCCCCCCAAATTATTAAATAGAACTTTTTTTTTATGCAGGTCAGACAAAGAAAGCATATCAACAACATTTTACTGATGTAAGAGCATGCTCACAAATAAATGTTTTTTTTTTGATCTTGAGTACATAGATTGAATATGATTGTTTATGACCTTGGTTACTTGCTAAAAATACAGCCTTCTGGAAGCCTGGCCAGCTACTAACATACATGGTCTTTTTTGTCCTTAAATGCCTCATGGCATTGAGCATTTTACAACTTCTACTGTAAGGGGCAATGCTAACCTCTCCATTCTTAAGGTACAACACATAATGCTGTTTATCTCTAATTCTTACAGACAAAAAACAATAATCTTGCTCTCTTGCCACCTGGGTAAATTATGTTTTAAGTCCACCAGTTCTGCTTAACAGGTAAAATGTGGTAAACTTGGATACCTGGGCTGGCCATGCCAGTTGTTCACTGGAGCCATTGGCTGCTGTTGTTTCATTTTATGCATCATCCATTGACTGGACTTGAAGGCCTTTATCCTTCTTCTTCTCCCCAGACTCAATCATCACAATGGAAAATGTTGGTGGGTATTTTCAAAATACAGAGATCTTACTCTACTGGATATACTTTGGATTCCTATATTTCTTGATTATCTTGCAATTTCTCATTCTGGTAATCTCTCCTACACTTGCATCAGTTTTTGCTGTCAGATCTATAGAAACCATTCATCCTATGACCACAGCAGCTGCACATGACTCATTTGACTACTTCTCCAAATCATCTATGCCATTGCTGCCACTTTTTTCTTTGGCCAGGGACTGGAGCCTGGGCTTCAGCAATTCATTGATAGTTCAACTTCCAAGGTTCATGTTTCCACACAGTGCAGTCCGAATCCTTATTTCTGTTTACAAGGAACTAATCCCATTATGTCACAGCTCTCCACAGGAGTTCACTGTAATTGGACTGAAGCAACAAAGTGTTGTATGCTTCTTTGTGTCCATAGGTGCCACTACTCCCCTAAAAATCTCCATTAATCTATCAGGACTGAGATATCTCTCACCTGCAAATATCCTAAAGACTATGCGATTTGCTGTGTGGGTGTTGAGACCCAGGATGTAAAATTTTGGTCTCTAGCAATTGAGAGATGTGAGGAAGAGTTGGCAGTGTAGTCATGCTTATACAGAGGTAACAATAGCTCCCAGGTAGCCCAGAGCATTCAGCCCTCAGAATCCTGCATCATTCCATAGGTCTTTTCATATATAGGCCAGAAAATGAAGGTGCTTGATCAATATTTTACATAGTGAACACATGCTCAGAAGAAAATGTTTATGACAATTAATGTATACACTTAATCAAGGTATTCATTACTTAAATAGATGATAATAATATTAATCATCATCATCATCATCATCACCATCATCATCATCATCATCATCATCATCATAACAGTAACCTGTTTGAAGCATCAACAACAGAGTAGCTATAGCCATGTTTGGCCTTTCCAATGATCCACCCTTATAGGTTTCATCATCAAAAAATCTACACACCTGAAGTCTTCTGCAAAGATCTATTAGCAAGGAGATAAGAGCTCTGCATTCACAGGCCTCAAAAATATGCTGTATTGTGATATGACTAGAACACAATCCCCCTGTCTAGGATTACTAAAACCCATCTCCAGATGGTATCTAAACAAGCTCATCATTCTTGCAACTTATCATTGATCAACTGCTGCGTGGCTGCACCTAAAGATATCATATGTATTGAAGTCATATTGATATTATTATATGGCAGTAACCCATTCCTGTGCTGCTGATAACACACCAACTACTATGTGATTTTGCAACACAACTTTTTGTATTTGATATTTTTCTTTATTAACTAGAGTTAGAGCCTGCTTTGTATGATTTAAGGTTTGGCTGTGTACTCTGTATCTTATTCACCAAGGTTACATAAAAATAAAGAAAATACCTCATCTTCATGAGTTTAAAATTTTATCATATAGTCTTCTCTTTAGCTATAACCACACCATAATTTTCCATAGGCTGTATGGTTTGAACCTAGTATCCTAATAATGCCAGAAGAAAAACCAGAAGTTCAAACATATTGAGTAACATTTTCAAATTAAATCAAAGTTTAGGCAGTAAAAAATTGTCTGGATAAAATGAAGATCAACAGACTGTTGACTATAATAGATAATGTTACCTTCAGTATACATTGAAATATGGGTTTCAACATTTAAACCTTAGGAATTAAGCCAGAATTAATAAAGGGGTGATTATAACAGCTGCTTCTCTTCTTATCATTTCAATTTTGCCTATTCATAAACCAGGAAACAAGAGCCAATATTGTAATGCATGTCTGTAATTTCAGTGACTCAAGAGGCTGAGGAAGAAGGATTTTAAGTTCAAAGCTAGACTCAGCAACTCAGTGGGGCCTTAAGCATCTTAGTAAGAACTTGGCTTATCTTTAAAAACAAATGGGCTGGACATGTGATTTGTGATAAAGTGTTCTGAGTCCAGTCCTTGGTACAAAAAAATATTCTGCTTTTTTGTGCCACTATCTAACTTCTAAGACAATAATGAAAGACTGATAATTCATGTAGTCTAGAGGATGTGAGTTGTGGCTTTGGGGTCACAGAGAATTGATCCTGAATTCCAGTAAAGTTGCTTAATATTCAGGAGACCTTTCAAATATTCTTTCACACTGAACAGCTATGTAAACCTCATCCATTACAAAAAGCAGAATGATACCAAGTGTCAACATATTAGCAATTCTTTAGCCCTATCTGTATACATAAAGTTGACAATGAGTTTTTACTCCTCTTGTAGCCAAAGTGCAGAGTATATTTCACAAATTTTGGATCTGAGCTCTTATTTTTTTGTGTGTGTGACTTATGTAAATCTGTGACTATGAAAGTGTATTAGTCAGGAAACATTTTATACTTTGTTTTTACTTTCATAACACTGTCACCTTCATGAGAATGAGCCCACCTTAATTTATTTGATTCTGAGAAGAACGGTGTTTTTTTTGGCAACCATATCTCCCTCTGAAGTTCAGTAACCTTACCAACTATCACTTAATCCAGTAAAAAGTTCCCATATGAACCCAGGCTTAATTGATGATAAGCCCACACTTGAGACAATAATTTTTATATGATTTCTTCTTATTCAGTGATAGATATCTAATTCACTAAACATGGGCTGAATGCCAGGATTCAATCACATGTGGAACAGAAGTTATATGAAAAACATATTGTGCCTTATAGGTACTGGTTAAATTTTTATTAATTTAAATTTAAACTTTAATCTCTTGGCAGGCTTTATTAAATTATATGGAAATATGTGTAGACTTCTATGCCTTTAATGTTTGATGATATTCTCAGAGTACCCCATCCTAAAAAAGAAAATTGAAATAACAACCCTGCATTAGGCTAAAGACAAAACTGCAAAATAAATTTTTTTTAAATGTTTATACTCTAGTTTCTGGCTTACTGATGATCTGATTACCTAGAGTCTTCTCTCCAGTGATATCAACCTCTTTTGGTTAAAGTATGATATCTAAAATGAAAATGGATCTGTGCCCAAAATCCTGTGAGAAACAATTTCCACTTTTGTACACTTCTGAGTTGTAGATGGCTTCTGTCTCAAAGTGCAGAGTCTCTCCTGTTCTTTGGCCATAAGAGAATGTTTTTTGGTATGTTTATTCCATAACCTATGACGCAGAACTGAGTTGTCCATTATTTTCACCTTGC
The DNA here is from genome assembly GCF_047511675.1 of Marmota flaviventris. Lineage (NCBI taxonomy): Eukaryota > Metazoa > Chordata > Mammalia > Rodentia > Sciuridae > Marmota > Marmota flaviventris. The sequence goes on from NW_027288305.1 coordinate 931,746, forward strand.
TAAGTTCAGGGTATTTATGAATCTCAAACATAGAATATAGCTTTAGTGAACATAGATATCCCTGAGAGGTCAAGAGTGAATTTTAGGATGAAGCTTGAAAAATACATTTATTTATTAGTCAATTTATATTTTCAAAAATAATAATATTTTGCATATAGTGGTTTAAGTTATTAAATTGATTTAAGCTCTCCTTCTTAATTTTTATTATGAATACTAGAAATTTTTAAATTATACTAATGCATTATATTGTTTTTCCCTCTGGGAAAATATTAATGCCTTAGGACATTGCTTAGAAGTTTAAAATAAAATTTGCTTTCTCATAAGACCAGACAGCACAAAAGTTAAATGAAATTTTAAAGTAATTTTGATAAAATTTTTATTCATAGAAGTATACATTTTGGGTGTGTGGGAGATCTTGCCTCTTGGTTTTATTTTCCCCATTGGGTTTCTCCCCACTGAAATTAAGTTTTCATCACATGAGAAGAACATCATATATGTAAGGGTAAAAGAAATTGAAGTTAAAGCGTAAAAGTTAAAGGGTAAAAGACCGGGTGTTGTAAAGTTTCTAAGCTGCAAGGTCTGAGTTAAAATGTAAAGGATTAGGTATTGTTAGGTTTCTATGCTACCTGCAAAACCTGAAATTTCTATAGATGTTAAGACAATGCTTGGAACTGCCCAGTAAATATTTCCCCTGAGTACTTGGTTGTTTAATAAGGGCTCTGTGTGGTCGTACGTAGGCATTGCAGGGCCTGGACCAATCAGTTTAAATGTAACCCCCTCCTTAGGAATGACCTATCACTCCAGCCTGACCTGTTCCCGCCAATGAATGAACTAATCATGTTTAGGAGTTGTTGTTCAATTTTCCCGCGCCTCATGATGATTTGTTCTGATGTATACAAAGCCCTCTGCCCTCCCCAAAAAGTGTACTTAAGCAGTGCTCAGCCCCTACTCAGGCTCTGGGCTGCTTTCCCTTCTTGAGTGGGCATGGAGCCCCAGCATGCTGGTTCAATAAATCCCCCTTCTGCCAATTGCATGAGTGGTCACTTGGTGGTCTCTTTCTCCAACGTTTCGTGGGACCCTTACAATATAGTCTTTTACTTTTCCCCCCTCTCACTAAGGTGTGGCTGTAGAGTTTAAGAGTGGTGAGGATAATACAAATGATGAGAAGTGATGAGATGTCATTCCAAGTCCTCATCAGCCTCCCCAGCTCAAGTGCATTTTTTATTGAGCTGGCTGAACGTCTGTTCATTTGCTCTACTCTTTATACTAAATTTTGCAGCTTTTTTACCCTTTTTTCAAACCTTGTTAGTTACCACCATATTTTGCCATGACATCATTTACTCTAGGGCCAGAAACATCTGGTCTGGTGGTCTGCACCTTGGTCTTCTCACCCTTCCCTCTTATTAGGTGAGGACAACCTGCCAGAGGCCTCACTCTGTTTATGGTGAGGGGAAGTGATTTGTTTATGTCTGAAGGCAATACTTCAGGGCTTCTTTAGGCATGCCTGGTGAGACTGCATGTTTCAAACTGAAGTTTTTAAAATGGAGTTTTTTTACGCCAGGCCTAAGGCCATCCTCACAATAGTGTAGTTAATTTGTCCAAAATTAAGGTGTTTTTTGTTTGTTTGTTTGTTTCTTTAATGTATTTGTCATCAATTGAATTTTTTTCATTTTTCTTCTTTTTTTTTGTACCAGGTATTTAACTCAGGGGCACTGAGATACATCCCCAGTCTTTTTTTTTTTTTTTTTTTGTATTTATTTAGAGAGGGGGTCTCACTTAGTTGCTTAGTGCCTTGTTTTTGCTGATGGTAGCTTTGAACTCATGATACTCATGTATAATTCTTCTGTGCCACAGGGGTTATGGCCTGTGCCACCAAGTTTGCTTTCAACTGAGTTTTTAAATATGTAAAACAACTTTATTAAAGTGACATTTAGAAGCATTCCTAATATTCAAGCAAACTCCTTTGTCCTGGTGTGGCAGGAAATAAAAGTGGAACTGGACTTTAATTTAAATAACAAGAAAGTTGAATTGCAAGGGCTTAATTAGAACACAGATAATTAGAAGGTTACAGGCCATAGCTCTGTTGTACTTGTTTAAAATAATTTTTTTCTTAGTTATGGATGAACAAAATATCTTTATTATTATTATTATTATTATTATTATTATTATTATTATTATTATTGTTATTAATGTGGGTCCAGTATCAAACAGACTGCCTCATGCATACTAGCCAAGTACTCTACTACTGAGCAACAACCCTAAATCCTTACCTGGTATTTTTTAAAATTTTTTTTATATTTAATTTATTTATATGGGGCACTGAGAATTAAGCTCTCGGCCTCATATATGCTAGGCAAGCACTGTACCACTGAGCCACACCTTCAGCTCTTTCCTGGTACTTTTTAAATACCTGTTTTACAGAAATTTTAATTAGTAGCTTTAACCCTTTTCCAATATCTGTTTGGATTAAATCAATAACCTAGAAATCAGTGAAGCAAAGTCTAGTTTTATCTCAAACTCTGATTTTACTTCCTCTTTCTTCCCCAGACCAGACACCTTATCACAGTGTCTGAATTAAGATTCTCCCTTGAAGAATTTACTCTATGTTGTCCACATTCCAAACTCCAAAATTTACCTATTCCTTAATTTTGGAAAAGTCTCATAGAATTTTTCCGGAGGTACCAAAATTTATTGGAGTACTCAGAAGAATCCATATCTGAGTCTTGCCTTTTCGGGAGCAGTTTGAATTATAAGTATGCAGCCTTTAAGTCAAGTAGATGGATGATCTGCAGCTGGAAGAAACCTTTTCATCAATACCTTGCATCTAAAAGGCACTTAATTTGATTCCTTTTATTAGATACTGTGAATAAACCTACAATAAAAATGGAAGTGAAGTAATATCTTTAACAAAAGTGTTCCAATTTCTTTAGATATTTACCCAGAATTATAATTACTGGGTTATAGGGCATTTTTTAAACCAAGAATTGTTATTGTTATTTATTTTTACTTATTTAGGCACTTTACCACTGTGTTATATCCCTATTTTTTTTAATAAGACAGGATATCACTGAGTCACTTAGGCCATTGCCAAGTTTCTGAGGCTGGTCTTGCATTTAAGTTCCTCCTGTTTCATCCTCCCAAGCCACTGAGAGTACAGACATTCACAATGATACCCTGCTTAAAAAATATTATTAGTGGATTATATGTCATTTTTATTTTGAGCTCTTAAGAACCATTATAGGGGCTGGGAATGTGGCTCAAGCGGTAGTGCACTTGCCTGGCATTCATGTGGCACTGGGTTTTATCCTCAGCACCACGTACAAATAAAGATGTTGTGTCTGCCGAAAACTAAAATGAATAAATAAATATTAAAATTCTCTCTCTCTCTCTCTCTCTCTCTCTCTTTAAGAAAAAGAACCATGAAATTTTTTTCAAAAGTATCTTTATTAACTTCATATTGTAACCAAAATTTTTATCTATGCATATACACCTATACTCTGGAGTCCCTACTATCTTTCAGATATTTGTTTTGTTTTGTGTGGTTTGGTGCTAGGAATTGAACTCTGCGGGTGCTTACCACTGAGTTATGTCTCCAGTCCTTTTTTTTTTTTTTTTTTTTTTTTTTTTTTTTTTTTGAGACAGGTGATATATCACTAATATCTCAATAAGTTTCTTATAGCCTTTCTATGTTGTTAAGGCTGTCTTTCAAATCACAATCCTCCTGACTTGCCTCTCCAGCCTCTAGTATATTTGCCACCATACCTCGCTCTTTTAGATTATTATAATAATCTTTTCAACAATACTGCCCAGGCTACAGAAAATCTCTTTGACTGATGCATTTTATCCCTGAGGGAAGTTTATATGAAGTAGCCAATGTAGGACTATTCTGTAAAGATTTGTTGGAATAAACAGGGATCATTGTTTTTTAAGTTCCTTTCTGAACAGCTGTTTGGTATCATAGTTCATAAATGTGCTGGGAAAAGGATGTAAATTCATTTGTTTGAAATCTACAGAGATTTACATAAGCTCAATCACCTTTTGTTCTAGAGTTTGGGACTTCAGGACATAGTAAGGTAAATAAAATATGTTAAAGTTGAGATATTCAGTACACACATTGACACACACATACACACACACAAAAAAAAAAACTTTCTAGGAGCAATTGTTAGTTTTGGCATTATTACTAGTGTATCAGGGACATAGTAACATAAACAAAATATGTTAAATGTGAAACATTCAATACACACATACACACACCCACAAAAAAAAAAAAAAAAAAAATTTCTAGGAGGAATTGGTAGTTCTGGCCTTATTACTAGTGTATCAGTGTTAGGCAGGATTCAGGAAGTGCTAAAATCTCACTCACGCTTAGAGTAGTTTACTGTATTCCTCCCTATTTCACCTATAATACAAGCTAGAGTGAACTTCATCTGTCAGCAACAGCAATTGGGAAAATATGCTGGCAGATTTTTTTGAGATAAATTGACAGCTTTGATATTTGGGTATTTTTGTGTCTTGGTCACAGCTGATGAAACACTTGTGAAAAATTTTATGGCTCCTAGGTATCACCATTTTTTTTGTATCATTTCTTTCATATTTCCTTCTTTTTTTTTTTTTTTTTTTTTTTTTTTTGTGGTGCTAGAGATTGAACCCAGGGCCTGTGCATACAAGGCAAGCACTCTAAAAACTGAGCAACATCTTCAACCCCTCTCTCACATTTCTGTTCGCTAGAGGTGATGATGGTAATTGGGAATTTTGTCCCAAATGTGGTACATTTCTTAAGACCGGACTAATATCCAGTGTATCTAAATCTCTCTACTCATTCATGATTTTGCCAAAGAGATACTCACAGTAGTTTTGTTTGTTTTTTTTCCTTAAATTTATCTATAGATGGAGGGAGAGTGTCTCATTTAATATTCTGCTTTATTTTCAACATCATTCCCTGTTAATATTTGCTTTTTATAGTGTTGCTAAGTTTGGAACTGACTATCTTGCACATTCTGCACACACACTCTAACAGTGAACTTTGCCTCTATGTCCCAATTCTAACTTTAGGTTGGATAGATACATTCATTCACGTCTAATGTTATTTTTCATATGGTCCATTTTACATATGCCTTTCTATTGCTCTTAACAATACTATTGATCTACATATGGTTTCAGATTTGATTTATATTATAATATATTGGTCTGTATTATTGCAATATAGTTTCATAATATACATTAAATGTGTCTCATAACAATAACTATATTATTTGTTTTTTTATTAAAGGTTTTGGGGTATTTTACATATATTTTATTTCTAAGATAATTTTTTCAGTCCCTTCTTTTCTTTTCTTTTATTTGGTACTTGGAATTAAACTCAGGGGAATTGAGCCACATCCCCAAACATATTTTGTATGACATTTAGACACAGTATCTCACTGAATTGCTTAGTGCCTCACTTTTTTTGATGCTGGATTTGAGCTCACAATACACCTCCCAAGGCACTGGGATTACAATTGTGCACCAACAGGTCCAGCTCTCTTCTTGAATTTAAAGAAAAACATGCTAAAATTTTGATAGGAAAATATTATATATTAAATTGAGTTAAAATAGTTGTCTTTTTAATGATTAGTTTTATTTACACACATGCTATTTTATGTGCTTTTGTACATTTTTATTTTGTTTGAGATAAGTTCCACATATTTTCCTTGAAATCCATTATACATGTGATATATTTAACAGATGTAACTTCAGTATAATACTTATGTGGTATTTTGTACCCTAATTAAACCAAAAATCTTTCTGCGCTCCAGAACCATTTTTTCTCAAACTTTATTATTTTTATTTTTCTGAATCACCTCCTCTTTCCTCCTAGGCCGCACATTTCTACTGTATTGACAAGTATAGCTCTAGTCTTATGCTATCACATACTTGTACACTGTCATTTTATACACATACTATAATTTCTACAGGTCTAAGCTGCTTGGTGAGAAGTATATATATACAGTTTTCATGATGAAATAACAGCAATTTCTACTCCATCTTTAGTTCATGATAATTTGTTCTGTGTCCTCATCAATACATTGTATTCTTTTTGTTGTTGTTGTTTCTTACTGGAAATTTAAATCAGGGGCACACAGAGACTGGGTCACACATAGTTGCTTTGGGCCTTGCTATGATTCTGAGGCTGGCTTTAAACTCAGGATTATCTTGCCTTAGCCTCACAATCCATTGGGATTAGAGATGTGTGCCATGGAACCTGGTTCTATTTTATTTTTATATTGAAATATATATTACTTCTGAAAATAATTTATTCTTGATATTAAGAAAGCATAGAATACCATTTTCCCCACAAATAACTCCCCATTTTTTTTGGAAAAGATGTCAATTTTTTTTGGAAAAGATGTCAATAGTGCTAGGTGTATAATTTATTAATGTCTAAATGGCAAGTTTATTATTATTATTATTATTATTATTATTATTATTATTATGCTATGTATTAGTTACAAAACTTTATCTCTTCATATTATTGTTGAAAGAATTCCCCACGCAAAGACACTTCGCCGGGAGAATTCCAATTTTATTGCAAAAAGCAGTGTGCTTATATAGAACTAAGGGGGAGATGGTAGGGTTTAGATAAATGGCAGGCAACCCGTTTATTGGCAAGTTCTTTCAGATATCAGCTCTGGAGCCCAGGAATTAGTTCTCATTGGGGCTAAGGTTCCCCGCCAGCGAGGTTTGAAATTGGCGCCGGCGGGAGAGTTCACACGGGAGGGAACTTTTCGCGCCACTGCAGAAAAGAAGAAGGTAGGAAGAAAAGGTGCTTAGGCACCATGTTGGGGTTTTTTTTCTCTGGGGTATGGCTGCCGTTTATACTTTTCCCAACAATTATAAGGTATATACTCTTTTTCTATAACTTTATAGCATACATCATTGTGTATCAAAATGACCTTTTGGGGGTTGGGAGGTGAGGGGAGGGATCATGGGGTTAAAAATGATGGTGGAATATGATGTATATTGTTATATAAAGTATATGTATGAAGAAGTGAATTCATGTAAATATAATTTGTATAAAACCAGAGAAATGAAAAATTGAAAAAAAATGTCCGTTGGTGAGTTGTAAACTTTATGAAGTACAAAATGTATCCTGAACATTTGGTAATACATAAACCTAGTTGTAGGTATTTATAGTGTTGTCAGAAAAATTAAATAAATACTGTAGAGTTCATTTTTTTGCAATGTATACTCATAATTATATGAGATGCATTTTGTACATATACATGTATACTACCATTATATATAATTAATAAATGATTACTACATCTCACATTAACTACATTTATTTCAAATTAATTTGTCTTTTGAAAGCACTGATATATGACACTCTTTGATATGTACACATGGTGTGTCCTCAAATTTGTCAATTTTATGTGTTATGTTCTTTCCTTTATTCTCCTTTTTATAGAATTTCTTTTTCCAAATTATTGAGATTAATAAATTTTAAACAATTCAGTATAACAGTGCAGTCTGTAGATTTTCTTTTTTAACCTAAGACAAAATACATCCCAATTTTAATAGGCTTATTGTTATGTAAATGACTTTTAAAAACCTGCATATATAACACCCTTACCTGACCTTACTCTGGACTATTGATATCTGGGTGGAGGGGATCTCAAAGTGATCCATGGAAAAGGCAGAACAGGGATGGATCAAGATGTGACCTTGGTGGATACTGAGTATGTAGTAGTGAGTATTCATGAAAAAGTATTGGTGGAATAGGTACGGGTAGAGAAAAAAGTGCTGTGAAGGAAAGAGGGAAAGAATGACCAGCTCAAGAGTTCAGATTTAAAAAGTCTAATGGTGGATCAATGGTAGTATGAGGGTAAAGGGTAGTTTCTTTGGAGGCAGAAATAAGGTAGAAGTGAAAGAAAAAGATAACTCTGGCACAGTCCCCAAGAGAAAGAGTCAAATGAACACTACTCTCTCTCTCTCTCTCTCTCTCTCTCTATATATATATATATATATATATATATATATATATATATATATATAGCAAACTTCTATAACATTAGATTAAATTCAGCCAGCCTCAGCAATTTAGTGAGGCTCTAAGAAAATCAGCGAAACCCTTCTTCTTTATAGAATATTTTATTAAAGGCTGAGAGTGTTTCTTAGTAAAAAAGCATATCTGATTTCAATTTGTCATAAGAGAGAGAGAGAGAGAGAAAGATCTTGCAAAAATTAAAAAAAGTAAGCAGTGACACTGTTAGTTGCCGCAGTCTGGCTGGGCACAAAATCACGAGCCACTCACAGCCTTGTAGATTCAAACAGCAATTCTTTATTCCCGAACTGTCACCAGCACTCTACACACATGTTCTTGGGAAAAAGCACTTCCACTGGGCTCTGCATCCCAAAATACTCTCTGAATCCCGCGAGAACTCAAAGGGAACTCAAGGAGCCATTGGGCGCCTGAGGCAGCAGGATACACCCTAGTCCCAGCAGGGTCCTCCTTAAACCTGGAACTGCCCTAAACCCAAGGAGCAGGTGCCTGAGGAAGCAGGATACTCGCTATTCCCAGAAGGATACACCCTAAACCTGGACCCACCCTAATCCAGCAGGATCCTCCCTAAACCCGGATCCATCCTTGTCCTTGAGCAGGGTCAGCTTACTCAAACATACATGCTATGTCACTGCAAATGACCTGGGTCCAAGGCAAGCCCATTTCCACAATGGAGAGTCCTCCCTCTAAGCAACATGGGGTAGGCTGACAAGGAAATTGCCATGTGTCATTCTTACTTAGCTATGGCTCTCAGCAGTTAGTGTCAAGGATGTAAATTATTTAAAAGTAATAGTGAGCTAGTTGGAAAACTCATCTAGGTTACTAACTACTGCTAGGGAAGTTAGTCTACTCTCCAAAATATAAAAGTGAGAGAGAAATCCTTTATTAAAGTGTATATAAGAAAAAAGAGGAGTTTTGACACAGCTTTTAGATGACCCAGACTGTGTCAACTTTAGCAGGTGATTAGGGTTCTGCAAAGATGATAAATCCTTGAGTTATTTGGAATAATGTGATTTTATCTTGTCTTCATAAATGAAGATTGAGGTCTAATATAAATCAGGCTTGGTAAAGGAAAAACATTTCAATGAAAAGTAAATATATGAATAAACACATAAAACAATATTTAACCAAAAGTCAACCTTCAGAATATTTATGCAATTATGTAATCACCAGTAATGTAAAAACAATGACAACTAAAGAAAAAGTGAATTAATAAAAAACAAATAAATAATGTAATGAATTAATTAATTAATGAATAGCTAACAAGTGCAAAGATGTAATGTGACTGGAATTGTCAAAGTCAGCTTGTAGCCATGAAAAAGTGTAAAGGTACATAGAAATGGTGTTTTATTACTTACTGAGACATACCCTATGAACTATAAATTCCACTCCTAGGTGGGAAGAGTTGAACATAGAACCCACTCACCTGGCTCTCTCACTTGGGAACTGTGCAAAAAATTACCTTTTTCTTTCCCTCAAATTTTATTGCTGCTTCCAAGAACACTACCCTCTATATTCACGCTATCATTATAGACTTGTAGCATGTGAACCCCTCTACTGTTCAAGTTTTTCTTCTTTATTTCATTGCTCTTTTTCTCCCTACCCCCATATCATCCACCAATACTTATTTTGTATAGCAAAATCTACATACTCAGCAATCACCAGTCTTATATCTTACTATATCAATTTCCGACCTTGTGCATGAACACTTTGAGATCCCCTCCATGAAAACATGAATAGTCCAAAGTGATCAGAATGGGGGTAAAAATTGCAGAATATTAAAGGTCAGTTACACAACAAGAAAGCTATAAAGAGTGGATTTCATTTGAAGGTGAAAATAAAAAGAAAATCTTTGGACTTCACTAGTTAAAATAAAGGATCAAAAATTTATGAGTCTCAATAATTTGAATTATACTTGTGAGTCACGTTTTTTGGGGAAGGGATATAAGAACATTGCTAAAGAGTTTAAAGTTCAAACTGTATTTTTATATGAGACAAAGAATAGAAAAATTAAATATATATATATATATATATATATATATATATATATATGAAAGTAATTGTGATATCATTTTCATAAAAATATATATACATATTTATTCACAAATTGCTTTAACCTTATAAACAGTCATAAGTGTCAATACATTTCGCTCTGGGTGAGGTCCTATTATTGGAAGAAAACTTTGCCTTAAAATAACCCCATACAGAGGCATTTAATGCAATTAACAGGCCTCTAATAGTAATAATAATAATAATAATAATAATAATAATAATAATAATAAGAAGAAGAAGAAGAAGAAGAAGAAGAAGAAGAAGAAGAAGAAGAAGAAGAAGAAGAAGAAGTGAGGTGGGGAGGATTTCAGGTTGTGAAGCATACCTGTAATATAAGTTACTTGAAAAGACATCACAGGAGAATTTTATACATTTTCAGAAGACATATATGTATATATTATTTATAAAAAGTGTTTATGAGTTCTGTAATGAGGGTGCACAAGTCCAATACATAGTCTTTTTTTTTGTTGTTGAATATTTTTTTGATGTAGATGGACACAGTATCATTAGTAGTTTCTTTGTTGGCTTTTTTTAATATTTAGTTTTAGTTTTTGGCGGACACAACTTCTTTGTTTGTATGTGGTGCTGAGGATCGAACCTGGGCTGCCCGCATGCCAGGCGAGTGTGCTACTGCTCGAGCCACATCCCTCTCTTGGGTGGCTTTTTAATGCCATGCTTCGTGTTCAACCCAGTACCTCATACATGCTAGGGAAGTTCTCTACCACTGATCCATAACCCTAGTCCCCAAAGTCCGTTGCTTAATGTATTTTTTTTTGGCGGGAGTGTATGTGTGTAGTGAGGGGATTGAATCCATGGCCTTATATAAGCAAAACAAGCACTTTACTGACTAAGCTATATTCTCAGCCCTGATCTGTAGTCGGTTAACAATGACAATGGAGCAGCCTGTCATTCAGACATTGATTCTGTGCCCACTTGGCTCAGATTGGAGGCAGTGCCTGAAGCCTTGACCAATCAGTCACTTAGGTGAGAACTGTCCAATCCTCACGCAGCCAGTGATGAGGGGGAGGGCTTCCACAAACTTCTCTTCCCTTGGTGTCTGGAACCCGCCATTTAAAAAATCTTTTTGTAGGCTTCTGTTCTGGATCCGGAGCCCAGGTGTCTGTGCTATGCAGAATCTGAAAACAAACCACAGGGAGAACGCTGAGAACCCTGAGAGCCAGGAAATGGTAAGTGTGCCTTGTTATATTGAGTCTGTGTAGGAAGGGGGCTTAAAGCTGACAGGAGTGGCAATGGTGGAAACTGGCAGTCATGGCTAGGGACTCCTCGTGGTCCTCTCCAGAGTCTTGTGGCCAGAGGGTCTCTCTGTGGTAGCTTAGCCTTCACCTCCTTCTGACTAATCTAGTGAGGCTTAGATCAGCAGTTGAAAACCTGGGCATTTTATTCCATAATTGTATGGTGTTTTCAGCTTCTTTCTAAAGCCCTTTGCGGGCTTCCATGTGCCATGAGTCCAGCATGTCTCCAGATTTCATAGTGAAGACTGAGATAATTACCAGGAGAGAACTACAAATCCATTTATTGTATTCATGCATGAGAGAGGCTGTTAATTTTAGGGCTTGTTATTCATGAGGGTTTGTTTGCTTGCTTGTTTGTTTATTATTATTATTATTATTATTATTATTATTATTATTATTATGTGTATGTTGTCTTCTTTTTGGTACCAGAAATTCAACCCAGAGGTGTTCATCCACAGATTCACATTCCCACCCCTTTTTAAATATTTTTATTTAGAGACAGGGTCCCTTTGAATTTCTTAGGGCCTCACAAGTTTGATGATGCTGGCTTTTAACTCATTCTCTTCATGAGTCCTGGGATTTTTAAATGTAGCAGAAGCAGTATCTCAAATCCAAAACCAAAATCTGAAATCCAAAACTTCAGTTTAGCTCTCCATAGGTCTTAGAATAAACCCCTAGTATTCTAGCTCTCTGTTCACATATCCAAAACTAGGGTTCTCTGTTCACACAAAATAAGTATAAAATAGAATAGATAGTATAATGACCATGTAATGAGGATAATGGGCCTCACTCATACACACCTGGTGGCTAACCTAAAGATGTTAATGAGCACAATTAAGGCTTATTTCAAATGTAAAAGACCTTGAAGCCCACTTGTGGGAACACCTTCAACAAAGTCCTTTGTCCCAGGGGTGATTCCTGATTGAATTTGAAGAAAAAAAGATGGGTCATAGAAAGAATGAAAGTGAACCCATATAGTAGTCAGGATGCCTTTTCCAAAGCCTATTCTAAATGCATTATGCTTCCTGTTCTGCCCAAAACCATCAGTAAACTTCTAAGATGGCACACAATAATGAGTTTTTTTTTTTTTTTTTTCTGGTATCATTCCTCATACCACCTGGTGGGCATTCTATTTCTTCTTGCTTAAATAGATTTTTTTCCTTCAAAATTTATGAGACAAGCACCCAGATTCAATTTGCAAACTGAGAAATTTTGGTTAATCTCAAAACTCCACTTTCAGCATTATTAATCATTTTCCCATGTTTTATTTCAAATGTATGCACCATTTATAATGTTTTTCTTCAAGAACTGGAGGGCATTTTTAAAAGATTTTAATTTTTTTTTTAAAGAGTGAGAGAGAGAGAGAGAGAGAGAGAAGAGAAGAGAAGAGAAGAGAAGAGAAGAGAGAGAATTTTAATATTTATTTTTCAGTTTTTGGTGGACCCAACATCACTGTTTGTATGTGGTGCTGAGGATCGAACCCGGGCCACATGCATGCCAGGCCAGCGCGCTACTGCTTGAGCCACATCCCCAGCCCTAAAAGATTTTAATTTATCATTCTGAGATTTTCATATGAGAAGAAAGCAGAATAAAAGTAGGTGACATTAAAAACAATGAATCTCTCCTAAATGAGGTTTATGTGTCCCAATTAAGGATTTTTAGAAATTGTAATGGGTCATCAATTGAGGGTTTATTTATTTATTAATTTGTTTGTTTATTTATTTATGGTCAGGCAATCTGGGGTTGTGGCTCAGTGGTAGAGCACTCACCTAGCACGTGCAAGGTCCTGGGTTCAATCCTCAGCACCACATAAAAATAAGTAAATAAAAAAAAAATAAATAAATAACCCACACAAACATTCCAAATATTTCAGGAAACTCTTTTATTCTGGTGTGGCAGGAAAAAATAAAAGTGGGACTAACTTGAATTTAAATTACATGCAATTTCAATCTCTCTCTCTCTCTCTCTCTCTCTCTCTCTCTCTCTCTCTCTCTGTACTGGGGATTGACCCCAGGGCCTCATGCTTAGAAGGCAAGCACTCTACAAGCTGAGCTATTTACTCAGCCCCATTTTTTTGGGGTGGAGACTGGGGATTGAAGTCAGGGGCACTCTACCACTGAGCCACATCCATACCTTTATTTTGTATTTTACTTAGAGACAGGGTTTCACTGAGTTGCTTAGTGCCTCACCATTAATGAGACTGGTTTTGAATTCATGATCCTTATGTCTCAGTCTTGTAAACAGCTGATATTACAGGCATGCACCACCATGCCTGGCCAACTTCAATCTTTTTTTTTTTTTTAAAGAGAGTGTGTGTGTGTGTGTGAGAGAGAGAGGGACAGATATATATATATATATATATATTTTTAAAATTTAATATTTATTTTTCAGTTTTGGGCAGACACAACATCTTTGTTTGTATGTGGTGCTGAGGATCGAACCCAGGCTGCACACATGCCAGGCAAGCCCACCACCACTTGAGCCACATCCCCAGCCCCAACCAACTTCAATCTTAAGGGCTAAATTACACGCAATTTAGATCAAAGTCCATGTCAATATCTTGGTACTATATATATAATGTTGTTGATAGACCTTATATTCCAGTGCCTCACATGTGCCAGAGAAGTGAGCTCCACTGAGCCCCAGCCCCAGCCCCCTGGTACATTTTTCATGGGGGATATTGGAGATTGAACTCACGAACACTTGACTACTAAGACAAATCCCCACGATTTTTTTTTTTTTTACTTTATTTAGAGACAGGATCTCACTGTGTTTCTTAGCACTTCACTTCTGCTAAGGCTGGCTTTGAAATTTTGATAATTCTTCCTCAGCCTCTTCAGCAACTGGGATTACAGGCTTGCACTAACACACCCAGCACCTGGTACATTTTTAATATCTGTTTTATGTAGATTTTAACCAGTAGCCTTAACTTTTATATATATATATATATATATATATATATATATATATATATATATATATATATATATATATATTTGATTTAAATCCATAACCCAGAAATCAGTGAAACAGAATCTATTTTTTATCTGCAACTCTGCTTTTGGTTATGTCAGTGTCTGAGTTAAGATTCCCAATTAAAGAATTTACTATGTCTTGTGTTCTCATTCTGACCTCCCATATGACCTAGTTTTAGAATATCTGAAACAAGGTTCCCAGAGATTCCAAATTTTTTGGAGTATTTAGAAAACACCACTCTCTGAGTCTTGTCTTCTAGGGACCAGTTTGAATTTTAAGTGTGTAGCTTCTGAAGGGATGGACTAATTGGATGCTTTGCAACTGGAAGGCATTTTCTGATATACTTTCTATCTGAAAGGTACTTTATTTGTTTCCTTTTATTAGATACTGTGAATAAAGGTACAATAAAAATAGATGTGTGGCAATATATTTAGCAAAAGGATTCCAAATTTTTTACATATATACCCAAAGTTATTATTTTATCACTTCTTTAGGCCTTGGTGAAGATCTTTTTTTCAGAATATAGATTCCTTCTATTATCAAATGGGTCCATGCTAAGTGTGTTGAAAATAGAGATTCTAAAACTTCACACAATGCACACATTTCCAAGAGTATAGGGGAAAGGGAAAGACAATATTCACAACCAAGAAACCATTTCCCATGGAAGCACAGTATCAGTGTCCAACCTGGAGTGTAATCTGGATCTTTCAGTGGTAAGGTTGTTTAAGAACCACAACCATAGGTTTTTGGGATCCTCTAAAGTACACTGAATGGCTTTAAATCACTTACTCTTCTTCAAAATAAAATTTCTGCTACCTACTTAAAAAATAAAGTACTATGAATGAGAAAGGTGAATGAGACTTAAGTTCTTTGGAGGTACTGAGGTTGACGTTTAATTATAGTTTATAAATAGTCAAATAAAAAGTGCCTTCGAGTTGTCTCAACTTTTCCAACACATGATATAGAATACTTAGATGAACTGACATGAAATAATGAAAATGCATTTCAGGGAAGTGATATCACAGAAATTTTCAGGGTAGAATCTTGGAAATGTGGGAAAATATATATTAATATATATATGCTTTTCTATAGAAAAAAATAAGTGATAAGTACATGAGTATGAGGGTAAATTCAGTGTGCCTCATGCATTGTAGGTTGAAAGTAATGATAAAGTAGTAACTGAGGAGATCCAGAACTCTATAATCCTGGGAGACATTAATAGCAATTTAGAAAAAGAAAATATAGTTAAATCCCTTTAGATTTACCTCTGTCCTCTGTTCCTCTTATGAGTTTGATTCTGTCAAATGAGATTATGTGGGTATGGTTCTCTCTGAATTTATGTTTTCTTTTGTTTTTAGGATTATGTCAGGTAGGTCATGTCTTAAACTCACTTTGGGGGCCCTTTTACCTCCTGTTTTGGACTGCAGAGCAGAGACTCACCTCACCCATTCTGTGCAATGAATTGACTTTTGTCAATCTTTGCAAACAATGGTTGGAAGAACAAGCATATTGGAGCGTCTTTCATATCCTATAATATGGTTGTCAGACCCTGTGGGTTAAAGGGTAGTTACTTGCTATGATTGAAAAATCTTCCCTATGAGAAGGGCTTATCTATATATATATATATATATATATATATATATATATATATATATATATATATATATATATATATTTTGTTTTGGAAGCCCCATAAACACAGAAGAGAAGCATTTATAGTCACAAACAAAGGAATGCCAGAAGCCATTAGATATGAGAAAATACAAAAATAAATAAAATCTTCTCTTAGAGCTTTTAGAGGTAAAAAGTATATTTCTGTTTTGTGTAAGGAAACTAAAATTTCTCTTTGGCCTGAAAATATTTTGATGTTTTAAACTTGCTTGTAATTTCTACCTGTGTTTTGAATTCACCTATGCCTGGCTATCCCTTACCAGATAACAACCCTCTCTAAAACTTTACTGGTGCCTCATAAATTCTGGCTCCTGCTGACCAAATAACAATTCTCTCTATATCTCAGTGGCAACTTATAAATTCTAATGTCTGGAGCTGAATTTATTTTCCACCTTGAAATGTTAGCCACGTAGATCCATAACCTGCTATTTGCCTTTGTATTATGATTGTCAAAATCTTGTTAGCTGTAAGTACCTTAGACACCCACCTCCTTTGTAACTTTTTGTGCTGTAAAAACGTTTTCCTGATGATCAGGTGGATGATCTCTAGCATGGAATCTTTTTTTTTTTTTTTTCTTTAAATATTTATTTATTTTTTAGTTTTCGGCAGACACAACATCTTTGTTGGTATGTGGTGCTGAGGATCGAACCCGGGCCACACGCATGCCAGGCGAGCGCGCTACCACTTGAGCCATATCCCCAGCCCACTAGCATGGAATCTTGTAAGAGACAGTCCTGGCCAGCTTTTGTGTACATAATACAATCTTGATTTAATTTGATTTAAAATTTGAGTAGGTGGTCTTTTGTTTTTTGGTTTAACATTAACCTTTTTTTAAATGTCACTGTAAATAAAACCAAAGAACACAACAAAACTCCTGTAAATGAGCCAGGTACATAAAAATAGTCATTCTTTACTGAAAGCACAGTATTCATTATAGAAATGATATAAGCTTAAAAATTAATTAAAAGATATCTCAAATATCAAGTGAGTTTAGGAGTTAGAAATTTTTTTCTTTCAGAATATAGGTAGTAAAATAGGACAAAAGAGAAAATGTGAAGCATAAATATATTAAGTAATATGCAAAAAAATCACCAAAATATTTATTACAAAAAAATCATATCTACAGAAATGGTTCAAAAGAAGCAGTCTTTTTGTCAGGAATAAACATTTGGACAGGAATGGAAGTTTTGGTTCTCTTTTTAAGTAGTTTTACTCCTAGTGAATAATCTTTACACTATTTCTGCATTTTTCTTGTTGGAATTAATTATAATTCATATATCTGCAAAAAAGGTACTGAATGCAGAAAAATATTATTGCTCATGTTTAAATCACCTCCATTATTTGATCGTTCCCTTTTTAAACCAAAAATCTGCATAAACCATCTCTTAATAAATATATCTCTGTATATTAGCAGCAACTGAGTTATAAAATTTGCTATGATCACTTGTCTCTTCATGTACTTAAAGACTATGAATTTGCTACTTAGCACTTAGGTATAAGTCTCTATGATGTTCTCTAGTTGTTTATGTCACTCTGCCAAGTTTTATACCAAGCTCTTAGTATGTGCCTTAATTACTCTGTGTAGCAATGTAGGATTTATGTCTCATTTGTGACACTTTGTTCCCAGAACTGTGTCTAAAGGGATATTGTAAAAATGATTATTTAGGAAAAAAATCTATCTAATATTATATTTTATTTTATATTTATTTATATATTTATGTATACATATTTTTATTATTTAGAAACACCCTTTGGTCTGAAACTACAGTGATACTAGTGTATTTTAGCTTGAATTGGTTGTGAGAATCAAACTAACAAGACTTTTATGTGTGTTGGTTGGTGATTTCTGCAACCTCAGGAACCTAGTGAATAATAGCAGAAATAAATAAGTAACTCTTTAGTTTGAGGCAGAACCACCAAACTAGATGATGTTTTGCTTCTGCTTTCTATCTTGATTATCAGAAACATACCTTTAAATTTACATGGAACTCTTTTGGAATTCTGTTCTGTTAGTTCTTCTAAAAAAATCAATGAAACTGAAAAATAATGCAGGAAAGATAAATAATTAATTTCAAACAATTCATTTCTTAAAACAAAATTTTTTTTTCAAATCACCAAAAATTCTGAAAAGTTAGAAAAGTTAAAAGCTTTAGAAATATCCTAATGCAATTTATCTTTTGCTCAGAACAGTAGACTATATCTACAACTCATTCTTCTCTAGAATTGGACTGTGTGCAAATATGAAAAAAAAAGTGCTAAGATGCCCCAAATGGCTTATAAGTTTTAAAATCCTGAAAGGAGCTCAAATCTGCCATTTTTCTACTTTACAAAATACAAGATCTTAAATTTGTATACTTAACAAACATTTGCAGAAGTGTAATTCAAAATGACCTAAAAAAATAAAAAAAAAATTAAAGGACTGACCCACTGAACATGAAGGACTTATAATATTGAATCCCTTATATTAAATGTCTTTTTATCATTGTCAAAATTTTCCATGTTTATATTATCAATATATTAATAAAATTTTTATGCATTTAATAACAAATATCTAATTTCTTATTTTATTCAGTCTTTTAAAAAATTAGTAGTAATTAATATTAATAATTTAATTCTCATACTTGTGAAAGTATGGAACATATACTTTAAAAGCTATGGCTATAGCAAGTGAAAAATCCAGCCTAATTTCCTTTTAAGATTGGGAGCCATGTCATCACAAAGGCATGAAAAGTTAATTTCTGCTTCATTATAAATTACTGTGATTTGCTTGAAATGCCTACCAGTGCTTTGAACTCACCCATGTCTGGTTTTCCCTGATGAGATAACAACCCTCCCTGAAACTTTAGTGATGACTCACAAATTCTGTCTTTCCCTGACCAAATAAAAACTCACTCTGAAACTTTAGTGGTGGATCATAAATTCTGATGTTTTGATCTAAATTTACTCCCTAAGTGCTAAACCATTTAGAGCATTAACCTACTACATGTCTTTGTATTATGCTTGTGAAAATCCTGTTATTCGTGTAAGTTCTCAAGTCACCCCCCTTTTGTAACTTTTTGTGCTATAAAACTACAGTCCTAGAGAACTGGAGTGCTGAATTCTTTTTCCATGGGTTTCAGGAGAGACTTATGCTCAAATGCAGGACCACCAAAAGACCACTAGAGACCAATATCGATGTAAGCACCAAAGAGGTGTTTATTCCAAGCTAGCTCAGTCCTCCAGGCACACAGAAACTGGTGGCTTAGAGGCCCTGAGCCTGGGGTTTGCAGCAGTTTTATAACACTTTGGGGAAGGCAGGAACTCCACAATACATCATAGCATCTCTTAGAAAATTATCACACACCTTGGGAAAATCATAAACAACTCTAAAACATGATTAGCACATTCACTGGTGGGAACAAGTTGGGTAAGCATGATTGGTTAGTACAAGATGGGGATTCATTTGAACAGATTGGCTTAGGCCATGAGGGGATTATATGCTGAACTATATGGTTTCCCAAAATTTTATCAATCACCATAAACTACTGGAAGTTTCATTTGGAATCCCAGGAATTTTCCCAGTCTCATGCTGATTGGTGGCTGCTAGGGGGTTGCTATGGATCCCCACCTAGCCTGACTGAGTCTGGGACACCAGGCACAGCAGAACTCTCCTGTTATTTGTAGATAAACAACTCAGCAGGTTGGGTATGAGCCTAGGAGTGCTCTGTGTGTCTTTCCAAGGACAAGAGTCATGCCCCCTTCCTTGGACAGTCTTTGCTCTGAGGTAGAGGCTGGTTTCTCACCTTGTACCTTATGTTTATATATATATATATATATATATATATATATATTTTTTTTAGATGTAGCTGGACACAATACCTTTATTTCACTTATTTATTTTTATGTGGTACTGAGGATTGAACCCAGGGTCTTGCACATGCGAGGTGAGCACTCTATTGCTGAGCCACAATCCCAGTCCCTTATGTGTTGTTTTTGTTGGGCATTTTTACTTTAGGGGTTTTCTTCCCAGTTCAAAGTTCAATCTGTAACCTAAAAAGAACAGAGATCCAAAAATAAATAAATAAAATTCGATAATTATTATCATTATTTTATATTAATTCCTTAATAATATACAAGCATATATAACCCATAAACTCAAATGATTTTATATGTAAGTTTAAATGAAAATGTTCTGTTGGTTGGGTTAGTTCCCACTAATGGGAAAAAAACCTTGCCTCAAAATAATAGCAGCCTGAGACTCTGGGGTACATTTCTCAGTTAAAAAAAATAAAATAAAAAATAAAAACAGCACTCAACGACCTGAGATTCTAGCCCTTATTCATGCCTGGATTGGATAATATTCCCTGTCACTCAACAAAGGGCTCACTTCTCTCAGATTCAATGTTCATGATCTGAAGCCCCTTTCAATCAAAAGCATTTTGTGGGAACTGTCCAATCGTGTGTCATCAGGGAGGAGGAGGGTGGACTTTCACTTTTTATCTCCTGAGTCCTCCATTTTTGCCATCTGTAGTCTCATACTTCAGAGTCACAGGTTCTGCTGTGCAGGAACTGAGGATCCCAAGTAGCCCCACTCCTGAGAACCAGGAAATGGCGAGTGTGCATTGGCCTAGCAAGAGAGGCTGGGGGAGGAAGACTATTGGAACCACAAGACTGGCTGTGTTGAAAACAGGAGCTAGCACATTGGGACTCTGGGCAGTCTCTGGAGTCTGCAGGCTTTACTCCTCCACTTGGCCACTATGTGCTCAGTCTTGCTGGCCAACCAGGTGGGGAACATGTCAGTGGCAGAGACTCTTTGCTGCCTTCCTTATGCTCAAAGGGCATCCTCAGAATCTGCTAAAATACTATGTGGCAGGAGTGTTCCTGCAGCCCAGTGTCTTACCAGATGCTGGAGATTGACAGGTGGAATAATTATCAAAATCAAATCTCCAAGGTCCATTTTCCTGCAGGAGAGGAGCTGTCATTTTTGGGTACCTAAATTCCTTTTTAGCTAGCTAATTTTCATTTTGACATTCTTTTATTTTTACTTTCTTCATTATTATTATTTTGTTAAAGTTAGGTGAACTTAGGGATACTGTACTACTTAGCCATATCCTTGGTTGTGGAGCCAGATTTACAGATAGGTTGTTAGTTTACTTAGGTAAATTGGGTCTAATATCCAGTAAAATCAAGAATGAACAGCATATTGAGGATGGAGTCCAGGATAAGGGGAATTGAAAATGTCCCCAAGGCCCTGAGCCCATCCCAAGGAAATTTTAATGAAGCAGCTCACAGCAAACATGGAGATGCTAATCCAAAAGCCCTTCCTGCCCAGAATACTCCTTCAGCCCACCTGTCCTCCACACTTTGGGTCTTCCCACCTACATTCCAACACTGCAAGATAACATAACAAAAGACAGCAATGTGACAGGAATGTGGGATAGCTGAAGGAAGACCTTAGCTATAAAAAAGCTAACAAAAACTTAGTTTAAAAAAATCCCTTTCATGGATTCTACATCTTTGGTCCCCTTTTTCTTCTGGGGAGAAGTCTTTTCTACTGTCCTTTAATAAAGCTTCTACTTTCCACTCTAAACGTGCCTTGGCGCACTTCTCTGGTGTTTTATTTCAGCATTGGGGAAGCAAGGAATCTTCACCTGTAAACAGCCCTAACAGGTTTAAATTTATTTTGAGAAAGCCCCTAGTAAGTTGCTGAGATTATTTTTGTTATAGTTTAATTTATCTATAATTTGCTATTGCAATAAAACATACTGTTTTTACATACATATGTATTCACATGGGGATCTTATTTATATTGTGATTCTTTATTATTGTAATATTATATTTTCACAATATATATGAATAATAGGCCATGATAAGTTCTTTTTTTGCTCTTATAATTGAAAAGGTTTTTGGCTAAAGTTACATATAACTTTGTAGAAGAATTTTAAAAATTTATGCTTTGGTTTCTTACTTCATGTAAAGTAAAGCTTGATGATTTTTTATTATTGCATTATTGTTGTATTTAATAGTCAGGTTTATTTTGACATAGCCATAAAACATGAAATATAATTTGCTCCCCTTAAGTATCCAGTAGTTCCCCTTTCCCTATTCTCCTACTTTTTTCTATTGTATATTTATTTATAGTTTTTTAAAATTATTTCTTTATAGAATACACATAAAAGTAGACTTCATTGTGATATATTCATATTTGTACATAGTAGTTTTGGTGAGATATATTGTTGGTTAATTTTGGGGAAAATTATCACCTTTGTAATGATGAGTTTTATTATTTACATGGGATGTATATTTCAGTCTTTTATGTGCTTTTTGTGACTTTTATTTTCTCATAAATTCTACATATTTTGTTTCTAAAAATGTACACATGTGAAATACCACTTGCATAAGGCACCTATGTAAAATATATACATAGTGTTTTATGCTCTTTTTTAAACTGGATATATTATGAAATGTGACTGGCCCCAGTGACCATTTTTCCTACAGATTATTATTTATCTCTTCCAAGATGTATATTGTATTGAGCCATGCCCCTGGGCTTCAAGTGTTTGGGTGAATACCATTGCATACTTACATGTTATCATGATCACATATGCTCTAATTTCAGTAAGTCTCTGTGATGGGGCGTATCATGTATATTCAATAGCAAAATAGTTTCAACAAATAGATACTAATTTAAACTCCTTTTGAGTCAATGATTATTAATTTTTTAAATGTTCATCAATATTACTTAATTTTTCCCATGATGGGTTTTTATTTGGTATTTCTTAACCTTCTAAAGATTTTGAATTTTTATAGTTAATAAACATATCTCATGTATAAATTTGAAGTTCAATCTTCTGGCTTTTATATATTTTTGGCTTACAAGATGAGAAAAGGATCCAAAAATGCAGCTAGAGTTTGATTTCAAAACAAAGAAAAAGGTTTTAATTATTTTTTTAAATTTATTTTTTTTTCTTTACTCATCATTTATTATAGGTTTCTTGTATGATTGTAAGGGTAGATTATTTAAATAGGATTCTAGGGATTATCTTTGTTAATTACTACAGGAAAAAGAAATAAGAAATTTCTCTACACTCTGGCTGCAGGAAAATGAATAAATTTCTTTAAAATCATATGGTAATAAAATTGTTAAATGACATACTTACTAAACAGCCACTCCTTAAAAATTTTTTTCTGTAATATTTTGGCAGTGAATCATGAATTCTATTATCTGGATTTTGGGTTTTAATATAAAATCATGTGGAATAAAATTTAGCCAATCCTAGATATATTCATACATAATTTGTTTTTTACTTAATGACATGTTGTGGAGATAGCAACTAGTGAACATATTTATTTTTAGAAATAGTTACTTTTTTGCTTTTAAGTTTCTAGTAAGCCTTTTAGATTTATTTCCTTACTGAGTCACTCAGGGCCACTGATGTTTTTTTCTTTTTTTTTTTTTTTTGTAATCTCTAGGCATTTACCCTTCTAAGAAATCTGTCTTGTGAGCTCTGTTTCTGAAGAGTTTCTTAATATGAAAGAAAAAAAAAAGTTTTTATGTTGCCCCTGAAATGTATTATCAATGCACTCTCTTCAAAATGGAGAGAAAATAATATTTCCCCAGACTGACATCCCTGTGTCAGGAGCTAACAATACACTGATGGTCTTTGAAGAAATTTCATACAGTTCTGTCTCTGGGCAGTTTTCTGTGGGCTGCTAAATTGCCATTTAGTATCCAGATACCCATGATTTTTCATCTGTACTAGGGGAATAATTTTAGAGAGCACAAATGAATAATGCTCTTCATGGAGGCTATGAATACCTGAATGTTCTGTAGTGCACAGCTGACAAGTCCCCTGGAATACACTGTGCAGATTCTATTTGGTTTACCATTATCTGCCACTCACATGAATTTCCTTTCAAAAGCTTGTAATAACTTTTTCACTTTAGGCATCCATGTTGTCCACATTCCCAGGTATAAAAGTTTGAATCTTTCTTTTCTGAATTCCAGGTTTCCTTTCTCTTTGGTTCAATGTGGTACAAATAATTATGTTTTTTTTCTTTCTTTTACACTGTGTTTCTAATAAAAATGTTCTCTGCTCCAAACCTAGAAAATGACATAAATAATTGTATTTGATAATTTATAAAGGAGAGTTGAGAATAATTCTTGCTCGTGTTTCCCTTCCTTAGAAACTGACCCAGAACTGTTCTTGGTCCTGAAAAGGGAGGACCATAACCAATCAGGTATATAAAAAAATATGTTGATTGATTGTATATTCTCTTCTATGAACTCTATGTTCAGATCCTTGGCCCATTTCTTGATTGGGTTATTATTATCATCATCATCATCATCATCATCATCATCATCATCATCATCATTATTATCATTATTTGCTTAGTTTTTTGAGTTCTTTATATACCCTAGAGATTAGTGCTCTATCTGATATGTGAGGGGTAAAATATTCCTCCTAAAATGTAGGCTCTGTCTTCACCTCACAGATTGTTTCTTTTGCTGAGAATAAACTTTTTAGTTTGATTCAACCCCATTTATTGATTATTTGTTTTAATTCTGGTGCTATCAGTGTCTTATTAAAGAAATTGGTGCCTAATCCCACCTGATGAAGATTAGAGCCTGTATTTTATTCCATTGGACACAGAGTATCTGGTTTAATTCCTAGGTTCTTGATACACTTAGAGTTGAGTTTTGTGCTTGGTGAGAGATAGTGTTTTGTTGAAGAGGCTATCTTTTCTCCAGTGCATGTTTTGACACCTTTGTTTAATATATAATAATTATAATTTTGTGGGTTAGTCTCTGTGACCTCTATTCTGTACCATTCATCTGCAGTCTGTTTTTTTTGCAAATGCAATGCTGTTTTTGGTACCATTGCTCTGTAGTATGGTTTAAGGTCTGGTATAGTGATGGCACCTGCTTCACTCTTTCTGCTAAGGATTACTTTTGCTATTCTTGGTCTCTTATTTTTCCAGATACATTTCATGGTTGCTATTTCTATTTCTATGAGGAATGCCATTAGGATTTTGATCAGAATTGCAGTAAATCTGTATAGTGCCTTGGTAGCATTGTCATTTTGATAATATTAATTCTGCCTATTCATGATCAAGGTAGATCTTTCCATTTTATAAGTTCTTTTTTGATTTTTTTTCCTTCGGGTTCTGTAGTTTTTCTTGTGTATATCTTTCACCTTTTTCATTAAGTTACTTCCCAAGTATCTTATTTTTTTGAAGTTATTGTAAATGGGGTAGGTATCTTCATTTCTTTACCAGAAGATTTTTCACTGATATACAAAATGCCTTTGATTTATGGATGTTGATTTTATATCCTGCTACTTTGCTAAATTTATTTACTAGTTCTAGAAGTTTTCTGGTGGAGCTTTTTGAGTCTTCTAGGTATATAATCATATCTGGCATTTGCAGGTAAATGGATAGCATTGGAGAAGATAATGCTAAGTGATGCTAGCCAATTCAAAAAAAAAAAAATACCAAATATAAGGAGCCTGACTCATAATTGGGTAGGGAGGGTGATCATGAGAGAAATAGATGGATTCTCAATAAAGAAGAGGGGTAGGAGGAATAGAAAGGGGCAGGGGATTAGCACGAATAGTAGAATGTGATAGAGACCATCATCAAAAGTACATGTACAAAGACACAAATTTGTATCACCATACTTTATATACAACCAGAGATATGAAAAATTGTGTTCTATACATGAAATAAGATTTGTAATTCTTCTGTTGTCATTTCTTTAAAAAACTCGATAGAAATATGAAAAAATTTGTTCATAAATTATATACATTAAATATGTGCATGTTATATACAGAAAATATATATGTTATATATATATATATATATATATATATATATATATATATATATATATATATATATATATATGAAAAGGCAAGTCTCTTTCCTGAATTTTTAAAAATTAATTAATTTGTTAAATTGTTCTAACTTGATAATAGGGCAGAATGCATTTCACTTCAGAGCACACAAATGGAGCACAAAATTTTATTTCTCTTGTACAGAAAGTATAGTTACAAAACCCATGTAACACTATTTTCTGTACAACAAGATTTTCATCTCATTCCACCATCTAACCTACCTCTATATCATCTCCCATCACCTCCCTCCCCTTTGTCTTATTCAATGTTTCTTCATTTCTTCCATGCTACCTCCCACTTCCCTCGTTGTGGGTCACCATCCACTTAGCAGAGAAAACCTTAGGTCTTTGGATTAGGAGGATTGGATAACTTGCCTTAACATGATATTCTCCAACTCCATCCATTTACTTCCCAATTCCATAATTTTATTCTCTTTTAATGCTCAGTAATATTCCACTGTGTAAATAGACCATATTTTCTTTATCCATTCATCTATTGAAGAGCATATAGATTGGTTCTATAGTTTACCTATTGTTAATTGTTTTGCTATGAGCATTGATGTGGATATGCCTCTGTATTATGCTGTTTTTAGCTCTTGTTGGTCTAAACTGAGGAGTGGGATTGCTGGGTAAATTTTGGTTTCTTTCCAAGTTTTCTAAGGAATCTCCTTATTCTTCTCCAGATTGGTGTCACCAATTTAGAGTCCTACCAACAGTGTAACAGTGGGCCTTTTTCCTCACATCCTCACCAACATATATTTTTGCTTGTATTTTTAATAATTGCCATTCTTATTGGAGTAGTTTTGATTTGCAATTCTTTAATTGCTAGAGATGTTGAACATTTTTTTTTTTTTATCGATTGATTGTTTATATTCTAAGAAGTGTGTCTCTTCAGTTTCTTAGCCCATTTCATTTAATGATTGGGAAATTTGTTTTTTGGTATTAAGTTTTTTAAAATTCTTTATATATCCTGGAAATTAGGTTTCTATTTGATGTGCATGTGGTAAAAATTTGCTCCTATTCTCTGTTATCACTTTTCACCTCACTGATTGTTTCTTTTGCTGAGAAGAATATTTTCAGTTTGAATTCATCCCATCTAGTGACTCTTGTTTCTATTTCTTGTGCTTTAGTAATATTCTTAAAGAAGCAAAATTTCAAATCCCCTACCTGGGATTACAGGTGTATGACATCATGATAGCCACACAATTCATCTTCATTTCAAGCCCACTTTCTTAAGAGGGTTTCATCCTAGGAAGAAAAAGAAAATGTTATAGACAGGCCATTTGGTCGAAGGCCATGGCATCAAATAAGGAATATACCATTAATCAATTTAAATAATAGACTCAAATCTTTGGATCTGGGGAAAAACATACACACACACACACACACACACACACACACACACACACCATACACTTTCTGGTTAAATCTTCTTGCCCTCACTCAGGCAGTTTCTCTCTAGTTTTTTTTTTTTTTTTTTTTTTTAATATCTCAGGAGAAATATTGGTTAAAAAATAAATGTATCTTTCACCTGTAGCATAAAAAGAAGTGATCAATCCTTCATCTTCCTGAACTCAGGACAAGCACAACTCTCAAATATGGTTCTGTGAACTGAGATTTTCTTGAGTCTTGACATGGTTTTGAGGGTGCTGTTCCAAAAATACATATAATTTATTAGTAATATTTTAAATACATAATGGTAATTTTCACATAGTGGAAATTATGGGTTATACTATAAAATTCAATTTTTACTATTTTTATATGAATTCTAAAAAAATAATTATCTTTCGACCTCATACAATTTTAATGTTTAATCTATTTCCATACCAGAGAAGTTAACTGAAATTTTACAGGATTGTCACTGTATTATTTCCATCAATAAATAATATATTTACATATATAATCTACAAATTCAAAAGGCCTCATATGCAAGTTTAAATGCAAATGATTTTCTGGGTTGGCTTTATTTTACTTCTCCAAGGATACCTTGCCTTAAATTTGCTGCAGCCTGAGGATCTGTATTTCAATTCCCAGAGCCTCAAAAGAAAAATAAATAAATGAATAAATAAACAAATAAATGTACAGAAAAGACCCTACAATTGTGACATCGTTTGTTTCTAGATTTGAAGTTATCTCCTGACTCTCAAAAAAATCACTAGGCTCAGATTGAGCATATGAAGACATAAGTTGTGTCTAATCAGGACCCCTTATATAAGCATTGTCCAATCTACTCATATTCAGTAAAGAGAAGTTTTGACCATCTAGTGTGAAGTCTGCCAGACTGGGTATCCATTTCTAGGCTTCCTCACTTATGTTCAGTGAACCTGATTTTTTTCTCCTGTATAGGTACTTTGTGATTTATAGAGAGGACACATGGTTCCAAAAATACAGTAAATGATGAGTGTGCAGTGAAATCCTGAGACTGGATGGTGAGTCTGGTTGAAACTGGCTGCACTGACTATGGTGGGAACTGGCAATTGTTGGCTAGAATCCCTGGTGTAATTTTTGGTTTCTGCAGTCCTGTATCTTTTTCTGAGAAAGGTCAGCCCTTAATTTTGATGAGCCAGTCAACTGGACCATATATTAACAGTAGACACTGGAAGTCCTATAGTATCCTATAGAATATCTTCAGCCCCTACCTTAAATTCTATGTGAGAACATTTGTGGCAATATTTGTGAATCTTCTCAGATTGTGTTGTGGATTCTGGAGTGAGAAGATCATCACAATCACAACTCCATGTATTTTTTCCTCCAGGAGGGGGGTGAGATACTCTATACATATCTCAGTTTTTCTTTCCTCCTGAATTCATTCTCCTTCTTTTTGGAGACTGTGGTATTCTGGATTGAGCCAGAGGCACTGTACCGCTTAGCTACATACCTGGTACTTTTTAATTTTTTTATCTTCAAACAGTTGCTGAGTGTGATTTTAAATTTATGTTCCAGTATTGTGAGTTGTATTTATATAAAAAATTTTAGCTTCCTGTTCAATGACAACTTCCCCCTTTTCCAGTATTATTAGTTACATTTTTTCAGTATTATCAGTTACTTTACCCATATTGTATTTCAAATGAACATGGTATTTTCAATTGTTATACCAAAAACCGGATGAGACTTTAAAGTATTTTTTTCTCTCTGGGTGCAATGATACATGCATATTAATTCCAGAGACTCAAGTGGCTAAGTCAGTAAGAGTGCAATTTCAGGGTAAATCAGGAATTTATGTAGACTAATTAGACAATTAGAAAAACCTGTCTCAAAATTTTAAAACATGGCTGGGTATGTAGCCCAGAATTAACATGCTGCTGTTTCAAATCCCCACTACCATAGAAAAAGATCAAAAGCAAAATTTGTTGTTGTTGTTGTTTATGAGCATTTTATATGATTGAAAAGTAAAGAAGAATCACTTTAGCTTGGAAAAATCATGTGTTTCTATTCTTCCTTTGTGTCTCCAAAGGCAGACAACCTGTCAGAGTGTCTTTATGCTCAGATTTTCTTTTGTGGAATGTATATGAGAGCATTCTCATTCCCTACTCTGGTATTTTCCTGGAACTGTGTTTCAGAACTATGTAATATGAGGATTCAACAGCTGGCACATCTAATGACTCTCATAAGTCCAGATCAGTACTTGGTTCTTTTCTTGTTCAAGAGCAGTATAAATGTAGAGAGCTTAGTTTCTCAAAGAAATAACTAAGAGAACTCTCAACTTCCATTTTTTAAAATGTCTTCACTAATTTTATAGTCTAGCACAGTGTTTCTTTCTTCCATATTCATATAATTGGAGTACTACTTACCATTCCACTTTTTGAGAGTAGCCATTCTAACAGCTGTGTTCATGAAGAAAATCTTATAGTTGGATGGTCCTCCAAAATTCTGATGCAAGCTTTTTAGATTCCAGTGTGCCTTATGCTCACTGGAAAAATATTGATGTGCATCTATTTTAGAAATAAAGAGGGATCTGTGATTGTAACAATTTTTCTTCACTAATATTCGAGATTTTAGCCCATTATAGTGTTTGCACACCAATGTGAAAACACTCCTTTTTTTTCTAGGGAGATTTGCATCTGCACAGTTACCAGTGCTTTCAATGCTTTGAGGTTTCAGATGTAGTCCATTGAATGGAAAAATTAATGTCGGGACAAATTACTTACAGAAAGAATTGGTTAGGTCTGGTGTTATTAGTAAAGTGAGCTGGGTGAGAGAGCTCAGGAAGTGCTAAACTGCCACTTTGGCTTTCAGTGGTGGCCTATATTTCCCTGTTAATTTTTTGGTACTGTCTAGATAAAAGTTCGACTGTCAACAACAGCTATTTGCATTTTTAGAGAATGTTGGCAAATCCCTCTAAGGGATTAAGGGGTTACCTTAAGATTTAACACCTCTTTCACTCTGGTCTAATGGGATAAAGCCCATGGATCTTGCATGGCCATAGAAAACCACTTATTTTTCCCCCCCTGGAGTAAATACTGATTTATATCTTATTCCTTCCTCTGTGTGTACAGATAAATTAGCATTTAAACTACAGGCAATTTAGAGTTAAATAATATATTTCAAACCCAAATCAATCTTCCTTTATTTATATTAACACTGGATTTGGACATTTTGTTCCAGTAATTTTGCATATTGCTCACATCAGCAAAATCTTCAAGTGCATTCTATTTATCTCTTGGACGATTTTTTTTTTTCAGTTTTCCAATTTGTGTGCCACTATTTCATTTACAGTTTTTAGAAGGACTCAAAACAGGAGTATATATTTATTTGGTGTATCCATAAATAGAGGGAGGCTTATATTCTGCTTTTATTCATTTTTATTTTATTTTTTAAAATTATCTTTCTTTATATCTGCTCTTTGGTTGATGCTTGTGTATAATTCCAGTGTCACACACATTCTGCACACAAGTCGCTTTTGTAATCTATGCCTTTTATTCTAACATCTACCTTGAGGTTGGATTGTAGCATTCATTCACATTAAATATTTTATTGATATGTTTTGATTTATATACAAATAATTGCTAACAATAAAAATATATTTGCATACATATGAACTGTCCTATGGAGTTTCTCTATTGTGATTTCTTTATCTTAAAATTACTACATTGTTGTAGTATTATAACATGCATTAGTGTCAGGTAATGATCACTAGTACATTTGCTCTTATGTATGAGAGAGTACTTGTCTAATTTTATATACATGCATCTTTCCAGGAAAATTTTAGAAGTTTTTGCTTTGATTTCTTCTTTAACAAAAAGTAAAGAATGGTAAAATTATGACCAGTTATTATTAAAGGGTACCTTGGGAAAAATGATCATTTTTATAATAGTTTTATCCTTTTTAAATATGTTGAATATTTGAGTCTTTTATGTTCTTTTCTGTATTTTTATTTTCTCAAATACTGCATATTCCTTTTGTAAACATACTTGCCTATGAAATGCAACATTCATGTGACATCAGCATAAAACATACATGGTATTTTATAGTATTTGTCAAACTGGATATAATACATCAACAAAAATTCTAGCTCCTAGAATTTACATTTTACAAAATTTAATAATTACTTCTTCCTCTTTAGCCATGCCCCTTGGTTTCAACTCTGGAAGAATGTGGCTGTATTCTCATGTACATTTGCTGTAATTTTACTCTCTGTTTCCTGTATGGGTGTATCATATACATATGATTACAAAACAGTTTCTACAAATGGATAATAAAAGCTTAAATTATTATTTTCCTTTTTTGTGAATGCATTTATTCCACATATTCATCAGTACTATTTAATTCATCTATATGATGTGATTTTATTCAATGTTACTTAACTTCTAAAGATTTTGAGTTTTTTTGATTATTGAACACTTAGATATATCCTTTTTAAAGTGACTCTTCAAGAATTTTCTGGTTTTCTTTTGCATTCTGTTGTATTTTTTCTTCTTATATGTCTTTGATTGTATGTGAGGAAATTAGCGTTTTTTAACTTGTCAGTTTTGCAGCTTTTAATGTAATCATTTGATGAATAGATTTTTTTGTATTAATATTTTGTAATTCATAAGTTTAAGTCTATTATATTGTGTAATTTTGAAAACAAAAAAAATATTTTTTTCTATTGTGATATTAGGGATTCAACCAAAGTGTCTTAATGCTGATCATATTGTCAGCTGTGTTTTAAACTTTATTTCCAGATGGGGTTGGCTCAATATCTTCATTTGGCCTTAAATTTTGAACTTCATGCCTTAGACTCCAGAATAGTAGATATTTCAGGTGTGCACCACCATATGAACCCTATCTTTTGTATGTAAACTTTTGAGCTTTGTACTTTCTTATATATTTAAGTATTATTTATTAATAACTTATATTCAGCATTTAATGTGTGAAAATATGTTGTTATGTTTTATGAGTGAAGGGATAAAATAGCATTTTATTATCACAGTCTTTTCCGAATATCCTAGCATGTTTTAAGAATTTTGTTGTTGGTGTTTTCTGTAGTTCCACCATTTATTTTATTATGAGGTTTACTCTGATTGATTTTACTTCATAACATCAATCATTTGGCATCATGGTATTTTGGTCAGCAGTAGACTTTATGTACAACCATGTATCTAGCAAATATCTTATCCATGTATGAGTTTATACCATCTAGATTCTGTCATTGCACTCAGAGAATTGGAAAATTGCAGAAGATTCTGAGGATAAATTATCCAGAGTGTATTTCCATCAAGTGAGAAATCATTATATATGCCTATATTTGTAATTATATACTGTATAATTGATATAATTTTTATTTGTTGAATTTTCAATTTTGCTAGTGCTTTTTAAGTTGTATCTGCTTTTAAAAAATTTGTACTGAAGATTAAACCCAGGGGTGCTTAACAATAAAGCCACATCCTCAGTCCTTTTTTTATATTTTATGTAGAGACAGAGTATTGCTGAGTTGCTAAGTGCCTCACTAAGTTGCTCAATAAAATATATATATATATATATATATATATATATATATATATATATATATATATATGACAATATTATATATAATATTGTATTAGAATTTATGATCCTTTTTTCTTATCCTCCTCAGTCACTGGAACTACAGTGTCCATTACTAGACTGGGCTCATTTGCATTTTAAAAGCACCAACATTGATACTGGTAACTCTTTGTTATGTTTATCTTTAATAGCTTCTAATTTTGCTCTTTTGCTTAAGACTTTCTTTATTTTTAGTTTTTAAATTATACTTTTTATTGGGATGGATAATTTGATAATAAATTCTAGTCATTTTTTGGCTTACTAATTTTTTTGTATGCTTTATTTTCACCTCAGGTATAGATGAATTCCAATTTTTCCAGCTGTATGGAGGTCTAAGTGAAACATAATAACCTCTATGGATATTGTTAAAGAAATGGAACCACAATTTTACCCAGTTTTTTGACTGTACTGTATATGGTCAAAGGACATAAAATCAGCATACTACATTGACACAGCCACATTAATGTTTACAGCAGCACAATTCACAATAGCTAAGCTATAAAACCAACCATTCAATGACGAATGGGTCCATTCAATGATGACAGGATAAAAAACTGTTGCTTATATACACAATAAAGTATGAATTGGCCATAAATAAGAATGACTTTAGGATATTTGCCAGGAAATGGATAAATCTGGAGATTTTATGCTAAGTAAAACAAACAATTTCTATAAAACCAAAAGTTGAAAGTTATTGCTGATATGTGAAATCTAAAGCTCATAAAGTGGGGAAGGGTAAGAAAAGAAGATCAGTAGATTGCACAATGGTAAACAAAAATAAGTAAATAAATAAAAAAAGACAAGGATAGAAATATAAAAGATATATATCTGTGAGTGAATCCTACCATCGTAGCCACCAACAAGAACAGGATTTTAATTAGGATAAGATATATCCCATGCTTGCATAATACCATAAAATCGATTTTACTGTCAGGTAGAATTAGAAAGAACCAATAAAATAAAACAAAAAAACAAAAACAAAACAAAACAAAAAAAAAAACAAATTATGTTTGTTTGAAGAGCTATATGTATATTCCATTATAAATATCATACAATATAAACATTGATCAAAGTTTGTGTGTGTGTGTGTGTGTGTGTGTGTATATATATATATATATATATATATAATTTTGTATGTTGAAAAATGTTAAAATTATAAAAAGGAAAATTTAAACAGGATTGTTGTTGCTTTTTTATATTAATAACATACATAAAAACCATAAAATGTTTGAATTATATAAACTATTAAATATTTCCATTTAGTGGTCTGTCTACCTTGTTACATTTCAAAATTTCTCTTATACCATTGATATTGGAATTACTAGAGATCTCACTACACATTCAGAATAGCCAGTTCTATCAGAGAAATAACAAATAAGATTCTACACATTACTAAATCTCTTATTAGTGGTTGTACAATTAAAATTTGAGAATTCCCTTTCTTAATTACCATGATTTTCTCATCTGAAAAATATGTATAATTTAGATCAAGATATAAAAAAATACAAAATATACATTTTTGTGATAATGTGTGAGTTTTATATTGTGTTTCATAAATGTGGAGTATGTATACTTTTTTGAAATTAAATCACTTTTTCTGCAGAAGTAGATAATAGTATCATTGTGTTACAAAACACTACGTACATGATAGTCTACTAACTCTAATTTCAACTGTAATTACATTACAGACTGTGCAAATATTCCTGTAGTCAATGTGTTATTTATTTACCTATTCTTATTTTAGGAACTGTTAACATTTATGGATATATCCATTGATTTTACTGAAGAGGAGTGGGAATGCCTTCAGCCTGCTCAGAAAAATTTATATAGAGATGTGATGCTAGAGAACTATAGAAACTTGGCCTTCCTGGGTAAGTTTAATTTCCCTTTAAAATTATTAATTACTAACTATTATTTAATTTACTTCTGTTGCAGAGTATCTTCTGGGAACTTCTCTATAAAAATGAGTTTCAGATTTATGTTTCAAAGAAAAAGGGCATTTTTAGTACAGATATTTCTCTCTCTCTCTCTCTCTCTCTCTCTCTCTCTCTATATATATATATATATATATATATATATATATATATATATGATAGATTTATAGATATATAATTTTACTCTTTAATCTGTCTCTTTCTTTGTGTGTTACACATCCTTAACTTTAGATAAGTAGTACCTAGTATAATTTAGTGATGTAAACTATTGTAGACTACACATAGCAGGGGACACAGTTGAGTCATTCAAATGTCAAGG
Source organism: Marmota flaviventris (assembly GCF_047511675.1). Taxonomy (NCBI): domain Eukaryota; kingdom Metazoa; phylum Chordata; class Mammalia; order Rodentia; family Sciuridae; genus Marmota; species Marmota flaviventris. Next base: position 966,874 of record NW_027288305.1, read on the forward strand.
AGAAAACCAAACTAAAAAATTTTGAAAGAGTAGTTATCCTTCAGAAGAAATTTTTAGAAGCTTAGGTTTATTTATTTTGATTGTAATCATTTAACACATACTGCCCTATATTTATCACTTTTTCAAATTCCTTGTTGTTCTCTGTTTTCTTCTTCAGTGGTGTCCCAGTTTATTCAGATTAACCATAAAAAACCTACCTTTTGTTGTGAGGACCAGCATGATGTGTTTCAAATCTTCTTGTGTGGAAACCTTTAAAGGGGCAAACATAAGAGAGAGACACACACATACAGTGAAAAGGGAAAAAAAAGAAAAAAACTGGCCACTCCTCTTAACAGCTGCTCATATATTACCCCCAAATTACATAGCTTCTGATACCATGACTACATTCTAACCCAGTGTTTCTTTAACCCCAAGTGCTAGCTAACCAAGATTAGGTACAGTTAATACAAATATAGAGCCCCTTCTCCCTAAGGGCATTACCACAGAAACTAGATAGTGCACCTGTAGAGTTGTCTTAATAGCTTCAGGGAGAAACTTCTGGGCATTACAATTGTGGGACTCAGGGTGCCAGTTACAATTACCCCCACACTTTCCTGTCTATTCGGTGGTCAGAATACCTAATACCTCCTCTCTTTTTAAAGGCCTTTTGAATAAATAATATTACTTATCTCCTTAATGCTGGTGGGGGCAAAAAATAGGGCAGGCATAGACAACAGCAAGTGCCAACATCAGTAAACATCCACCTATGAATATTTTTGGCCCAGATGAAATTGAGTATACATGAAGCTAACCAACCCAACAAGTCCAAAATCCATCATCTTGTTGAACCTTATTAATTATATCTTTAAGGTAATATAAATCTTTTGAAATAAAATCACTATTATAACTTAAATTGAAGGAACACATGGTACTAAACTTCTGATATCCTTTATGATGTAACAATAACAGACAATCAATTACAGCATGATTGTCAAGTATGGCTTTACAATGTTGTTTTTGTTCTTCATTAAGCATATTTACATCCATTGAGGCATGAATAATACTGTTTATGATAGCATAGGCGAGTTTCATAGTAATTTCATAAGCTGGTAGAGCTAGTCCAGGTAAACCAACCAAGGAGAATGTCAAAGTGTTAAATTATGCCTTAGAGAGAAGCTTCACTGAATCATCACAGTTTTTATCAAGAGGAATAGATCTTTTATGAATAAATTGCACAGGATGGTGACCTATTAAATACTATGTGGATGGTAAGGACACATTATTCTGCTAAGACAACAATGAATACCATGAGACATTTTTGCAGGTATATAACAATTTTATGCAAGTGAGTCAAGATATTGTAATGGGTTCTAGAAGTCCAGGATCTGACAGGACTTAATTTCCCAGAGCTGGTGTACAAAAACAGAGCAAAATTGTTATTAAGACCAAAGCATTTATGGAGTTTTGTGTGAGTTTATCAATCAAAGCAGTAACAAAGTTATCTAGAGTACATTCTAACCCCATTTTAGCCAACACCTCTTGAGCTGAGGCTGTTAATGGTTTTATATCTCCCCAAGTAACTAGAATTCAAGTATTTTGGGGTCTTCTTTTAATGTTTCTCCTCTTTTGAGGAGAATGATTATTCTCTTGTTTGGATGACCTCTTATCTTCCAGGGTTAAAAGAAAATTAGAAATCAGCTTGTAAAGTCCCTGATGTACATTTATAATTGCTATTTTTCAAGCATGAAGCTAGAGTCCAAACAGGACATGTTGGCATAAGTGTAGCAGTCTATGCTTTTCCCCACGTGATCAAAGGCATAGGATCTTGTCATGCTGGTCAGGTGGAACCTCATATATTACATAATTTTATTGGTAATGGCTGTTTGAGAATAAAATGTCTATTCAATGCAGATGACCAATTTTGACTATTAACTTTATGTTGTATATTGAGCACATTAAGTGTAAATAAAACAATATTTAATGCATATTAATAAAAGAGAGGCTAGATCTTTGTTTGTTTCTGTTTTAAAAGGCAAGTATTAGGATACAATTTGCTCACTCAACAAAAGCTTGTCCAAAAGAATTATGAGAAATTACATGATTTAAGACTATATCTCATTGATTAAAAATTGTGCAAAAGGATGAGATGAAAAGGCAGGAGCATTATCCATCTTTAAACAAATAGGGCCTCTAGGAGCAGATCATGCTTGGTTACTTTCCATGCTCTCTGCTGGAACTGACTTGATATTTTCCTTTTTAGATTCATTTCTGTTAGTAATTTTTTTCTTTTGTGTTTTGCAATAATGCATTAGTAATCATAAATATTTTGAAGTGAATAAATCATTATACTTCTACTTTGTAATTTTTTAATATTTTTTTATTTTTTAAATTTTGATTAGTGATTTAATTTCTGGATCATTGTTTTTTTTTAATGTGGCATGCTTGGATTCTTTTCACACTTCATATTTATATATATGGAGAGAGAGAGAGAGAGAGAGAGAGAGAGAGAGAGAGAGAGAGAGAGAGAGAGTCTTTGACTATAATATCAACCCTACACAAAACACAGTGTGTATGTATATATATACATATATATATACATATATATATATATATATATATATATATATATATATGTATATATATATATGTATATATATATACATGTATATATATATGTATATATATATATGTATATATGTATATATATACATATATATGTGTATATATATATGTGTATATATATATATATGTCTATATATATGTGTATATATATATGTCTATATATATGTGTATATATATATATATATATATATATATATATATATCCTACTTCTCTTTATATATCCTATAGATTTTTATTTTTTACAGTATTTTACAAGTTGCTTAGACTTGTCTTACCCTTGGTACTGCTTGATAAGCCTCTCCCATATTTGTATAATTTCAGATTTGCACACTAGGAATGGCCCTCTCATTTTTTCGTAAAGAATTATTCACATAAACATTGTGCTCATTGATGTTAATATTTTTCAGTTTCAGTCTCTAAACTTTTTTAAAATTGTTATTTAGTGTTCTTTGAGTAATTCATAACTGTCATTATCCTAATGTTAAATTATTAATGTTTTATTTTTCTTTTTTTGTAACTTGGATTTAGCCATGCTTCTCTTTGTTTATATATGCTGTACTATTTTTTATTTGTTCATTAAAAGAGCCAACAGTTGATTATATAGTCCATTTTCGGGAAAAATAATATAGACTTAAATAAATAAAAATAGGCAAGGACAGTGCTGCATCCTTGTAATATTTGCTAATTGGGAGGCCATGCAAAAGTACTTCATATTTGAGAGAAGTCACAGAAATTTAGAAACAGCATGGCTCAAACAATTTTAAGAATGCTTGTGTTGTAGTTCATGATATAGAATTTTTTGGGTAATCTCAAGCATTACATATGAAACATTAAAAGTTGGATGACCTAAAGATCCAGAATTGCCAGTACTAAATATGTATCCATGAACAATTAAATCAGAAAATTGAAGAGATACCTCTGCTTTTGTGTTTAGTGCCAAAATTTTTCACAGTATTAAAGCTAGGGACTCAATGTGTGTGCCCATTAGTGTCAAATGTTTAAAAATATGTACTTATATACTATTATTACTTAGTTATAAAGTATTTTGTCTCTTAAAGTGTTATAAGAAATATATGCAGTACTTTGAATTAAGTGAAAGGTGGCAGGCAGATATTAAGTTGTAGGAGCATTTGATTCACATGTGGAAGTCAGAAATTTAGTGAGCAAAATTTTGCTCACCAGGTACTGTGTTTTGTGTAGGGTTGATATTATAGTAAAAGTCTCCATATTTTTATTTTATTGAGCGTAATAGGGTCAAGAGTTTTATTTTACCACATAGTGAGTGTATTATGTTCTTAATAAACACTAGTAGAAGGAATACAATACCTTGTAAGAACAAAATTGATAATTATATGAAATAATGATTTTGTTAATTCATTCTATTTATTCATTTTACCTTGAATATATAGTATAAAATACCATGATATATTTATAAATAAACAAAGTTGTATTTGTCAATAAAGGAAATTCTCATCACATGAATGTAAAAATATAAAAATCAATTTATTATACTTGACTGTCATGTGTTGAATTCATCCAAATATTATGGCCATAGGGTATGCAAGGTTTTTATTGTCTTTTAAAATGTTTTTATGAAAAATTTTATAGACATATGTGTATATTTCTTAGTAAATTTTTTGTTCATATTTCTTTTTAAGAGTCCATTGCCTCTTTATGTTTGTTGAATATTTATGGTATTATCACTCAAAATATACTAGCTATTTTCATGTCTCCATGTCATGGTAGACAAAAAGCATTTTTGGACACTCTGAAAAAACCATAAATGTTTATATATATTTTACATTTCTCTTATTCTACTGACAGTGAAGGTAGCTGTTAGATATTTCCCAAATACACAATCCTATCTTATGAAGGACAAAAGGCTGTTAATGATACTTTTCTACACTTTTTGTGATGTAGTCCTCTTGGATAATGTGGTCTCTACAAGAATTTGGATAATATTCACAAGGTAATTTTTTCTTTCCTTTTTTTTTTTTGAACTAATATATTTTTTTGGATTTATGGTGACTATGGACTTACTAATCTGCTACACTCCTGATGTACTTATTTTTACTTAATTTCATGTTATGTATGCAAAATATATTTATCCCTGACTAATAGGTATTGTTTTTTTTTATTTTTGTTTATTTCAGCCATGACTCCTAATCATATCCAAGAATATTCACCAGAAAAGGGCCTAAAACATATATTTCATGAAGTGATAAGTGCAAAATATAGAAGTTGTGATCTTGACTATTTCCCACAAAAGAAAATATGGAAAACTACAAGTGAGAGTGATGACCAGAAATCATATAAAAACTCAGGCGTTGTCCATCACCAGATAATTTATACTGGAGAGAAGCCCTGCAAATATAAAGAATGTTGCAAAGCTTTTAGTAAAAAAAAAGTCTTATTTACCACAGAGGAACTCACAATGGAGAGAAGCCCTACAAACGTAAAGATTGTGCCAAAGCTTTTGGTCAAAAATCACACCTTATTCACCACAGCAGAACTCACTGGAGAGAAGACCTACAAATGTAAAGATTGTGCCAAAGCTTTAGGTCAAAAAATCATACCTTATTCGCCACATCAGAACTCATACTGGAGAGAAGCCCTAGAAATGTAAAGATTGTTGCAAAGCTTTTGGTCAAAAATCACACCTTATTTACCACAGCAGAACTCACACTGGAGAGAAGCCCTACAAATATAAAGAATGTGGCAAAGGTTTTGGTCAAAAAATAGACCTTATTCACCACAGCAGAACTCACTGGAGAGAAGCCCTACAAATGTAAAGAATGTGGCAAAGCTTTTACTCAAAAAATAGGCTTTATTTGCCACATCAGAACTCACACTAGAGAGAAGCCTTACAAATGTAAAGAATGTGGCAAAGCGTTCAGTCAAAAATCACACCTTATTTGCCACAACAGAACTCACACTGGAGAGAAGCCTCACAAATGCAAGTATATGACAAAATTTTTACTCAAATTTTACCCCTTATTTGCCACAGAAGAATTTACACTGGAGAGAAGCCTTACAATTATAAGGAATGTTGCAAAGCTTTTAGCAATAAAACAGGCCTTATTCACCACAACAGAACTCATGCTGGAGAATAGCCCTACAAATGTGAATAATGTGGAAAAGCTTTTAATAAAAAATAAAACTTTAGTCACCACAGCAGAAGACATGCTGGTGAATGTGAAATGTGAGTAAAGTGATAATACTTTTAAAGAAAGACTAAACCTTGGGGCTGGGGTTGTGGTTCTGTGGTAGAGTGCTAGCCTTGCCTGTGTGAGATCCTGGGTTTTATCCTCAGCACCACATAAAAATAAATAAGTGAAATAAAGGTATTGTGTCCAACTACAACTAAAAAATAAACATTAAACAAAGAGAGACTAAACATTATTAACAACAGAATTTATACAGAAAAGAACCCCTACAAATTGAAACAATGCAGCAAAGCTTTTAATAAGAAATCAATTCTTTTCACCACTAGGCTACTTATTCTGGAAAGAAGACATCTAAATGTAGAGAATGTAAAAAATTTTAAATTATATATCATATATTACTAGACATCAGAGAAAACACACTGGAGAAAAGCTCTACAAATGAGACCATTGTACCATTACTCTAAGAAAGGGACAATATTTAATCCTCACCACAATAACCATAGTGTAGAGAAAGTTTTGAAATGTGAAAATTGATAATGTGACAATGCCTCCAAAACTTATTCACCAATACTCAGCACTTGTGGATACATACTGGTTAGAGAAAATACAAATGGAAAAAAAATGTAGCTACATGTTCTTAAACACTGCTTATTTTTGGAGAATTCATTGTGCCCAGAAACTCTAAAAAGTTAAATAACATTTCCAAAATGTATTTAAATTTTAAATTCATTGAACATCTGAAAACTCATACTAGTAGTGAACATTGAACAGATTTTGTCCAAAATGTATGCCTTATATAACAATGAAACATTTATAATAAATGTGAGAGTATACTAAAGTTATTATCTATATATTACACCTTGATGTATATGAGGATCAGTAAAATACAGAACTCATTTAAGTTTAGAAAACAAGTAGTTGTCTTTAACTTTTGCTTAAATTTATTAAGCATTATCAAGTTATTTTGTAGAAATATCAGTCATAAATATCAAATGCATAGTGAAGAAACCTCATCTTTGAAAGAATATAATTGTTTTTATAAATTAAAAATTACTATTTTCACTTTTGAATAGTGATAAAAGAATTATATGAAATCTATTTTTGATGTTTAACACTGAAGTGTAATATTTTAAACTATAATTTGTTTTGTATTTCAGTTTAAGTTTAGGTATTTTTATACACTGAGCCACATTCCTAAGCCCTCTCTCCACTTTTTCAAATTTTGAGACTGTATTGCTAAGTTGCTTGAAACCACACTAAGTTGCTGAGGCTGAATTTAAACTTATGAAATTACTCAGCTTCCCAGTTTGCTTGGATTACAAGCATAGACCATCATGTCATGTTTACAGTGCATTTTTTAACCTATATTTACCTTATGTATGCAATATGGCTTTATAACTGAATATTTGTTTATATGTTAACACTCATGTATTGCATCCTGTTGTTAAATGACAGACATCATAGTGTTCCACTTGACTAAATGTTCTATGTAACTGTAAAACATACTGGTGAGTGAATAATACTCTAGCATCTGTTAATACTTTTACACATTTTAATCAAACTTAATGTGGAATACAATTTGCATAAGTCAGATCATTTTTTTTCTGTTTGTATTTATGGTGAAATTAAGAGTTATAAGAAGGATATAGATGTAGGAAAATAAGCCCCAGGTTTTCATATCTTGATTTATAAATTTTAAAATTTTAACATTTTAACATTTCCTAGTGATTTTAATAGACTGAATTTCCACAAACTTAAGGGTAGCTCTTACAGGAGAGAAGAGCTTTATCTTTCTTGTGTGCATAATGGCCTTCTAGACTTCATCCTCATTGGAGACATTTCATTTTTCTGTGAATGAGGTCAATGATCAGTGTTTTCATGTATATTAATAAATTCTGATATCTTTGTTATTCTATAGGTAGTGTTATTTCAGGGCAGGAATTGGAGAAATGGATGTGGAGTCAAAGTTGAGTGAGGCCTTATACTTATGACAAAATAATCAATGAACTATGTTTTATAGTCTCATTTTCTGAGGACCAAGTAGTAAGAGGTAAACTGAGAAGGTTGTATGTAAAGATTAAGTTTGTTATCATAAAATGTTGGCTTTTCAGGTACAATAGGGTAAAAGCTTATTATACACAGAATCCATACAAAAATCATATTGAACATCATTCACAATTTTATTAACCATGATTACATACAATTCATGAAGACCTGAGTTTACAGCAACATATGCCTAAGAACAAGGTCTAGGGACATTTTACACTCTCCAGTATAGACATATTTATACAAATTTAATTATACATGAAACTACACTAAATGAGAAGAAAAATCAATTGGATCAACACACGACAATATATAAATAAAAAATTGTAAAGACTTAAGCAACTGACCAATAGTGGATGAAGTGTGGTTTCCAAATGCTAGGGGGAAAATGGACATATAATCAGTTAAAGGTAATTGAAGAAAGATAAGTTACCCACTTTGAACTACAACAGCATTTGAAAGAAGAAGAGTCACAAAGTAAGCAAAGATTATTCACCTCCATTTGTATGCTTTGTAATATTTTCCAAAAATTTTCTGCATATTTTATTGCAGTCGAATTGAGAAACAATCCAGAAAGTTAAAAAAGACAAGTATTGCCCCTCTGGTTTTAAAAGCAAGAAAAGGAATAGAGAGAGATTTATTGAGCTAGAAAATATTTACTAGTTAGATGAAAAAATAAAGAACTGAGATTACCAGAGTCTAAGTATAATGTATTTCAGCCATCCCTGGCTGCACAGGGCATTTTTGCTTAGCAAAGAATTTGTTCACGTATGTACGCTTAAACAACATTGCTGTTTTTAGTCAGTCTTTTTCATTAATAACAATGATGTACCTTTCAACAGTTTCCAGCCACAAAAATACACAATTTCAGAAATCTTCTGTTTCATCATCCATATATTCTGCCACAATATTCAACAGGGCAAGATAATATAAACCTTTTGGCAGTCCCATCAAGGCATTCACTTCTATTAATAGAAAAGTATGATACATGGAACAACGTAATTTTACTTAGTAAAAATATTTTTTTTTCATGAAAAATAGATTCCAACTCCTTTGTCTTGGGATTACATTAGAAAAATATGAGGTAATTATACTGCATATTATGACCTTAGGCTATGAGCCTTAAAATTACCTTAAAATACAAAAGAATATTAATGTTTATTTTTAAATATAGTTTTTATATTTCAAATATTCAAATTCCACAGCAATCAATGATACAAAAACATGAGGAAAAAAACTGCAGTTTGATGTCTCATCATGACATTTCAATACCTGCTGTAGATTGCCTGTGGCTTCCACTTTTAATTTAAACAAATAATAATTTTTCCATACAATTTGGATGAAGTGGAGGACAAAATCTCCTGCATTGCTTTCCTGGGCAAGCCATCATACTTAAAACAACTGAACCCCAAATCAAAATGCGTTTACTCTACATTCTAATTATATCAGTTCTTAACTCATCTAGCATAAAACAAATCCACTTTCTTCTGGTTGAATATCTTGAGCTCAAATAGATGGAACCTGGGAGCTAAAAAATTATGACATAAATAATGAGGTCTCTTTTTTGCATAAGGCAAATTGCAATTTTTGCATTTGATTTTTCTGCCTGTGAAGATCTACATTTATCTTCCTACAATGGTATTATGATTGATGGTGACTTGTGTGATTACAGGAGGCTTTAAGTGCAGCTACATGTGTTTGAGTCCTTTCACTGGTAAAATACTATAATTTGTACTCTAATAGGAGACTCAAAATGGTGCTAGACAAACCTATTTTTTTAAGAGAGAGTGAGAGACAGAGTGAGAGAATTATTTAATATTTTATTTTTTAGTTTTCGGTGGGCACAACATCCTCATTTGTGTGTGGTGCTGAGGATTGATCTCGGCTGCACGCATGCCAGGCGAGTGCGCTACTGCTTGAGCCACATCCCCAGCCCCAAACCTATTTTTTTTAATCTGCCTCTTTATTCATGGTTTTCTAGTGGTTTTGATCTAGTCAGTTCAGACCATTTCTGATTAATGGGTGTCATCAAAATATAAATTCCCTCTATAATCATTAGCAATGAGACAATTCTTCCCATTAAAAATAAAAAAAACATTCTTATATAGTCTTTGCTATATTCTAAGGAACCACTCTTGCTTTTGCTTTACTAAACAAAATCAATTCCACATATTTGAGTCCCAAAGTAAATGGCAATACATTAAACTAAGCACCATGAGGAATATAAGAAATACAAGATACCACCTTTGAAAAATAAAAATAAGAATCAGAAATGCTAAGCCATTACCATCTAAGCTATACCAGAGCTTTTAAAATGTAATCTTAGATGTTCTACTCACTCTCATAGTAAGATGCCTTAGACTCAAAGATATTTAATCACTCACTAAAGGTCACTCAGTGAATGCATAACAGTTCTTATTCTAAAGCTTTTACAGATTTTTTTGATAATACATTGCAAAGTCTCTCCTGTGTTCTTTAGAAATAAGACACAGAGGTTGTTTTAGTCTGTTTTATAATGTTATAGAAAAATACCAGAAACAGGCCAATGTATAAAAAGAGATATAAATGCATAAAAATTATTTTCTGAGAGGCTGGGGTTGTGGCTCAGTGGTAAAGTGCTCACCTGTCACATGCAAGAAGCTGGGTTCAATTCTCAGCACCACATAAAATGAATAAATAAATAAATAAAATAAAGGTATTGTGTCCAACTACAACTTGTAAATAAATAAAAATATTTTTGAGTACATAGTTCTGAAGATTTAAGTGCACTCTACCAGAATCTTCTCAGCTCCTGTGACAGCTCCTTCACCTGCATTACACATGAGGTATCATTATGGTGAGGGCTCATTTGAGAGGTAGAGAGAACATAATGAGACAGGAAGTCAGGAAATTCAGAAAAAAAAGACTTGCTCTTTTGAAACACCCAGCTTTAATAAAAAGTATGTTGTGCCCCATGAAATTTATATTAACCCTCTCCAAGAACATCTCCCCCAATGATCTAACCACAATTTACTAGATCTCACTTCTTAAACATTCCACTATTTTCCAACTCTCTCCCTTTGAAACTAAGTTCCAAACACATGAACATTTGGGGGACATATTCAAATCATAATGAAAGTAATACGAGAGAGACAATGGTAAAAATGAGACATAGAATGTCATTTCTTAGTAATTATAAAGATTCTAGATACTACAATAAAATGCTTTAGAGTATAGAAATTATTTTATGTTGATATTTTATTTTAAGGACAATAGGGAATTAAATTACTTTTTGAAGAATGAATGAATTTGAATGTGACAAGACTAATGGGCTAGGTATATTAAAATAAGGGAAAAGTTTGTGCAAAAACTCAATGAATGTTTAGTAAACCATGCCTAGGTATAAAAACAGAATGTTGGGCTTTCTGATTATGCTATATCAAGCCAAAAGTTAACTGGCTAAAATCTGGTGGCCCTCAAAACCAGAGCAAATATTCATATAAAAGATGCAGTGGACATCAGTCTCAAGAGCTTCCTACTTAAAATATCTGCTTCCAAAGACTACATGATTCATAGTAATTCTCAGGAGTATTATATTTCTTTCAATTTCAATTTTTAGCTTTCTATATACTTACCACACCATCTCATGGCCAGATCAATATTTTCTTGAACTTTTTCATATATTAATCTATACACTATCTCAGATATGTTTGTTTCTAGATTGTCAGGGATCTCTCCTAGAGAATTCTGAGATGTGTGAGAGGTTTAACAAGCATAGAAAATTGCTTATTAAAAATAAGGCATATTGTAAGTGGGAGGTAAAAGGAGAAAAGAAGCAAAAGTCCTCATCTAAACTTGTATGTGCTGATACTACAAAAGATTATTCCAATGATGTCTGGTTTGAGGTAAGGAAGCAACTTTTCTTATACATTATGACACAAAGTTCATCAAATATGGTTGTTATAGACTTTTGGAGAACACCTAAATTTTTCTTAGTAATTTCTACATTGAAAAACTACTGTTACCTTTAAACAAAACTATCCATTGCAATAAATCTGAAATAGTTCTTTAATATTGCAAAACAGAAAATTGATGGCATTATTCACCGAATGCTAATATTTTCCAATAACACCTCACACCACAATATATGTACCTTATATAGTTTAACACCTATAGGAGTTCTTAACACAATGGATAGATAATTAAAGTAAAGAGTGAAATGGGACTCAGAAACAACTTATTATAGTAAAAATTATTATTACATTATTTCAAATACTAGTCCACCCTTTTGCTTTTTTTCCCAAAAGTTAGTTTTTTAACCTTTGTCATGATATTTCTCTTTATTTAAATAACATAATAAATAGTACTGTGTTTTCATATATACTCTCTGATGCATCTCAAATATATTTGCATACCCCAAGACCTCAGCAGATTTGTATACACATTATTCACTAGAGAAGCAGTAGTTACTTCTGAAATCTATATTGCTCTTTTCAAATGAGGTCTTACAGTTTTTTTAAAATATCTGAAATAATTATAATGAACTTATTTCTAATTAGCATATAGTAAGTGCCTGATAAATATTTGTGAAAAAGAATGAAGAAATAATAAGAGCATTTATATAATCTGTACAATATGGTATGTGGTATTTCATGATTTTAGCTACAACTTATTGAATATTATAACAATCTTACTATGCGAGTAAGATGTGGGTTTGATGAACCAATAATAAATAAAAATTGTATGCTGCATTGTTCCTAATTCACCAAACAATGTTTTCAAAAACAGACACTCTGATGTGTGGTTTTTGTCAACTATTATATTATGAATGAATGAAGCTCAGTAAATGAAAAATTGGAACTGCATACTTGCTTAGGGTGCCTATCATTCATTGTTAAAAAAACCTTTAGCTATATAAAATTTCAATACTGTATGTACCATTGTGATATAGTGGAATTTTGATAAAATGTACATTAATAATGCTGAAGTCTTTCATTGAGTCTTATATCAGTTTATGAAATAAACTTACTATATGTGATTTCCTCAATTCTAAGTGTCTTATATTTTAAGAAACTATATGGACAATGCAAATTAAAGTTAACATACTAATATCAAGAGCAGAAGCACCACAGGAAAGATGAAAACAAAGAATTGCGAGATTCCACCATTATAGATGTAATTTTCTCAACATCTTTTCAATGAACCTAACCCACTATTGATACCAAAATTAATGAGCAAACTCTTCTAATGCTGATTGTGCATGATGCTATTATGTAAAATGAAAACAAACAAATGTATCAGAGATGCATTTTACAACATTAGTAAAAATACAATATATTGATCAGTATCTCACTGTGTTTTACCCCAGAAAATACCTTCTCAGTGTGCAAGATAAATGGGTAAAAAATTTTAAAAATGAAGTAAAATTTATGTTAAAGAATAACAACTATTTTTTTCATAAGGAAAATATTAATGTCTTTTTGAAACAACATGTCAATAAACTGTGCCCTGTCACATAAAGGAAAGCAACAATTCTGGTAATTTTCTTCATTTTATTTTTTGAATATGCCAAGTATTCTTTGGCAAACTTCCACATATATTGTTTTAATTTTACAGGTGTAAATTATATCTGGTTTTCTCTAAATTGCTACTTATTTAATATAAATTTGGTGAGAAATTATTTCTGCATGTGCTGAGAGTGAAATATACTGAGGAATGGAAGTCATTTAAAGCTCTATAAATTGCAATCCCAGAATTGTGGGAGGAAACTGTATATAATCATGAGAAGCATATTGAGTACTATGAATTTGTTCCAGATATTTATTTTCCTTAGTATCCACTTTTCACATAAAGTAGTGCTTTTAAATGAAGTTGACTATTAAATATCATAGAAAAGGCCATCAGAGTAATCAGAAGAAGAAATTTAAAATAGAAACAATCAAATCATAAACATCTGGTTGAAAGAAGAACTGGCCAACTGTTGGATCTTAGCTTTTGACTTTACTGAATTTTCTCCTATCTTTTTTATTATAATTAAGAGGAAGGTACTTCTATTAAAACCATGACCAGAAAAATTTATAGCAATTTGTTTTTCTAAAACATGGATAAGATTGACTTGCTAACTCAGGATAGAATCTAATGAGTAAATCTTGTTATGGTAAGAAAAAAAAAAGTATAACTACTCAACATGAATATTGGCCTTTTCAAGAAAAGAATATTAGGGTCAAAACCAATTTGGTAAGATAGTATTGAATATTTTACATCAAAGAAAATGCAAAAATATTTAAAATATTTTTGATTATTAGATGCATGTAAAAAAAAAGTAGTGTACAGGCCTGATGTCATACCTGTAATCCCAAATATCATAGAGGCTGAGGCAGAAGGATCACAACTTCAAGGCCAGCCTTGGTAACTAAGTGAGACCAGGTCTTAAAATAAAATATCAAAGAATTTTGTATATATGAGTGATAAAGCACCCGAGTTCAATCCCCAGTGCCATATAAAACAGTAGTTTCCAAAATTTACACCCAAATCAGCAGCCTACACTCTATCTGCAACTATGTAAAGTTTTAAAAGGAAACTAAATTTAGCCATACCTACTACTAGTTGTCTGATTATATTGATCATAATCTTGAAATTTAAATAGAAGACCCTATACAATGTTTTAGGTATTCCCATCATTTTTTCTAATTGCAATGAGAGAGGGAGGAAAACCAATTTAACTTATGGGGCCACTTCTTTTTCTTCAGGCCGAATCAATCAAATATTAAAAGGATTTAGCATTTAATTGATTATCATTTACGGTATGTGTTCTGTGATTTCTTGCTTAATCTACATTGGACACTTTATTATTTCTGAGTATCAGCATCTGAACAGACCACCACACCCCACTCTATTTTTAATAGTTACAAGTCCCTGTTTTCATGCTTCCTCAGTTAGTTATTCTCTTTAAAAAATAATTATGTGTTGCATTCTTTGTCTACAGAAAATTTATGAAGGTTAAAAACCCGTAAGCATTTTCACAAATTTGACTTTAAGATACTTTTCATCACAAAACACACACCAGAAGTAAGAATGATTTCTTTCTCTAATTTATTAGCCTTTCTGACATCCAATATCAGGACATGAATGCTGCTCATGGAGGGATGTTCTTACCATCAAGAACAATCAATACTACTTTTTTCTATCCCATTAAATTTTACAAAAAGTGCACATTTTACTGTGTTTCATATACAGAACTTGGCTTTCCATTATTTGTGTTTAGTTCATTTTTACTTTCTTTTTTCATCACTTTGTTTTTCCTGTATTTTCTAATATTCATTTTTTTGTGATGAGAAAAATAGATCACTAGAATCTTCTATCTTTTGCTACATTCAATCACTTGACTACTCACTAGCTAATATTTCTATTAAACCATCATTTTAAAGGTAGGACTGAGGTATGCTAACAAAACTATTTTCAAGGTCTACTGCAGAATCAGCATAACTTTCTTGAGCTTTGCAGTTAGAGCCACTGTTTCTGTCCACAAAGTCTGCTCCCTTTTTAATTTTTTTTCTTCTATATTGAGTAACTCTTTTTGAAATGAGGCATGGAAAATAGCTGTTTAGATTTTTATCATTTATGAAAATCTATTTTTATTTATCATTGATGGACAATCTGCTTCATTTTAGAATACCAGGTTGAATACTATTTTTTTCCTTTAAATCTTGAGGTTATTCTGTATTTATCATCTATAATCCATCATTAAGGATAAATACTTGGGTTTTATTCTTGCCTTCTTGAAGCTGACCATGGTTTTTCATTTCAGGATATTTTCTTTGTTTTAAGCATAGCTACTTGAGAAAATCTGGAGATATATTTAGCATATTTAAATATTATTTTCTTGATTATAGCATTCAATCAAAATGGAATATTTGCAGAACTAATTTTCTTTTCAGTATATATAGCTAGAAAAATGGATAAAATATGGAAAATAATATATCTGTTTTTTCAGACACCAAAAACAGGCATAGCAGGTGAGGGAAACCATAATCAATAAGTGCAGACTGGTTAGGCGAACTATAACTTTATTTTAAAAATGGTTCTTAATAAGTGCAGTTTGACAAAATGCTGTTAAAACTTATGGGTAAAGGGGAAGTAAAAATAATCAAAGTATACCACTGTAAGAAATACTTGAGTTCTGCCACCTGAGAGCAGACTATGGGGGAAACTTCATGTTATGATAGGAAAGAATCCCCTACTTTCCCTTCACCCTCTCACCCACTTAACTTCACCAGAAACCACCAAGCTGCCCAGAATAAAAGGTTTCAAGTTCAATAGTCACACTCTTTCCAACTACAAAAAGCAGTTACAATTCAACTTAACAAAGAAGCTAATGTGCAAAGTTAAGGGGATCTGAGACATCATATAAAAAGTTAGGTTAAAGATAATTCTGTTTCTTTTTTTTTTCTCTGTGTGTGTGTGTGTGTTTTGTTTTGTTCCAAGGGTGTGGCCATTCCTTGGTCACCTGAACTCAGCAAAGAAACTGTTATTTTGATGAAGTGTTAGTGGGTGACCCTCATTAAAAACAGACAAATGTTAAAAAAAATTTAAAAAGCCTAATTACAAAAAAAAAAAAAAAAATATGTTGCTACTTTCTCCCTCCACATTTTGCTTTTTAAAGTATCTTTTAAAAAAATATTCGTTTTTTAGTTTTAGGTTGACACAATATCTTTATTTTTTTTTATTTTTACATGGTGCTGAGAAGCGAACCCAGTGTTTCATGCATGCTAGGCAAGCATGCTACTACTTGATCCATATCCCCAGCCCTAAAGTATCTTTTTTTAACTTTTGATTTTTATTTTTATTCCTGAAAAGTAGACAGTAAAACAGCTTCTGGAAGAATTTACAACCAACTGCATGAGGGTCTGGGAAGCTGAGAGACTGAAGCAGGGCTGGGAGGAGCAGACCAGAAGTCTGACTAAGGAGAAGACTTCCCTTAGTCACTGGAGGCCAATTATAACTAAAATGAGACAAAAATCAATAAGTGTTTGTAAACCAGAAAATGACACAGATTATCAAGTTAGTATCAGTTATAAAAAATTCATATAATCAAGAAAATAGAGAAATCATGAACAGGATTAGAAAAATAATAGATGTAAATTTTATTTTTAGAAGCTTATTGGTGATACATTAAAAAAATAAAGATGAATTTTATATTTTGATTTTAAATGGAAGGCAGAGAGATATGCAAGTCATATAGTACTTCACAAACCTTACTTCAGTTACAAAAGTATAATCAATTGATAACTTCTACTTATTTTACTCTCTATCTTCTTTGGCATTTCACCTGAGGTCACACTTGTAGAGTGTGACCAATAACTAAGCAAATAACTAACCAAGAAGATAGTCACTGAAGTTACACTCTTTCTCAGAAAACCCCAATCAATTTCAGAGCAAAGGTGTGATACAACACCTATTCATTTCCTTTTTTGGGAAAAGGTCCCCTTTGCAAATCAGATAGAAGAGGAAACTGGGCAACCTCTATCAAAATATTACTAGAAATAAATATGAGTTATCTTCATTTAGAAGTAAAGTGAAATAAAATAACACCATTGTACAGTATCTTTCAGGATTACCCTTGAAAAATAAAAAAAAAATGAAAAAACTCTTTCTAAATAGCATTATACTTGGCAGCACACTTCATCCTTAATTTCACGTGGAAAAAGAAGTTACCTCAGGTAAGAAGATACATAAGAAGGTACATAAAATAGTAGGAAGAAATCAAGTCTTGGTCAAAGGTTTAGAAGGAACTTATGAAGACTATAAAATTTGGGGGCTACAGTAATAAGGATGGATCTCTGAGAGAGACAAAGCAGTGTAAATAGCATGGGATTTAATGCTATCACATACCAAAGCACATACATCATGGACATTGTACAAGACAACCAACTTGACAACTGTAATTGGCTAGTTGTTTTTATCCAGCCTCTGATGCTGCACAGGATGAATGAAGACTGAGTACCATAGTGGTTTCCAGTCACCGTATTTTATCTATCAAATGCTTTTTCCAAATATCTAGCCAGCTAGGAGGAGAGATCTATCTCTAGGTTCTTGTTACAGCATCATTCTTTTCATCATTTTTCTCATAATAAATTAACAAGTGGACGTCTTTTAACACAGAAATAATTTTAACCAGAAAAACCCAAACACTTTTTTTTAAATTTTTGCTTTTACAGACAATAAATGCTAAGCAAGTACCACTAATTAAGTGTCAATACATCATGCCTAAAATTGAATCAGACTACATTTAACAAAAATAAAGATATTACTATTGGTCTATGACTGACCATGGTATCCACTGTATTATCATCTAAAAAAAGAAACAAAAAGCTGCTGGCCTGGTAGAACTCTGGAACAGGTGATGGTGTTGCTAACAATTCTAAAATTTCACATCATTATATCAGGTTGTGCTACCAAGAGACACACTATATAGATCCAGGAACCAGAGTGTCACAGTTTAAGAGTCTTAACTCACCATCACTCCTATTAATGCACTTGGCAATTATATTTTCTTATGCCATGCCTCTGCATCCTCCACTTTTAGAAATCTTAATCATTTAAGAGGACACTTTTCCAACAGGATGTCTAACAAAATTCCAACTAAAATTTAAACTGCACCTGAGGACTCTAAATTCTATGTACTACAGAAAGCAAGAGGAGAAATTACAATCCTAGGTAGGTCAATTCACTCTCCTCACCAGAAGGACATTGATTCCATGTTGCAATGCTAAGCAAGTACCACTAATAAAGTGCCAATACATCATGTGTAAAATTGAATCAGACCACACTTAACAAAAATAAAAACATTACTAATGGTCAATGACCATGGTATCCACTGTATCCAAATATAAAAGTCTATTGTATATTTATAGATAAAAATCAGATGATTCAATTTGAAAACAGATGATCCAATTCTCTACTTTTTAGTATTCACTTTCCATACAGGAATTGTAAAAGGATCAGTGCAGTAGTTGTGTCTTGAGAAAATTATAGTGAGGAGCCTCAAATGATTTGGGGATGAGTATAGAGACCAAAAGAAGTATGTTTAGTGGATCTAAATTGAACAACAGAAGAGACACAAGATGACTATTAATTTGACATTCAGTCTACACAGCTGTCAAAACTGTAGTTAATTGCACTGTTTTCCATTCTTATAAGTTTTCTTCAGGAATAGAGTCTCACCAGTACCATAAACTAAGTATAGAACTTAGACTGAAAAGTGAGATTTTGTGGTGTCACAATATGGAACTATGCTTTATGGCACAATTAGGACTGAAGGATTCATTTCCCAGACAATTTCTGAAAGTGGTCTTTTCAAAGTATTTTCATTAGTAGAAGATAGTTTTTCTGGCTATTATCATTTAAGGCTTCCTAAACTCAAGACTGTTTGAGACTCATGTAAATCACACTCCATGTCTCAAGTAGGAAAAATATGAGAGTGAAAGACAGATCCATAATTTCACTTTGAGTAAGCAGAAGCCTCCTTTGAGATTAGAATGCAATCCCAGATTCTGTGTGCCCAAATGTGCTTCCTTCCCTTTATTTCCATTGTGCTGATCTGAAGCACACTAACTTATGGACTTCCAAGATGACTAGTCATGGTCTTAATCCACCTCCTGTGAATCCCTAATTAGAACTCAGATGCATCCTTCATCTACTTCCAGACTTTCTGTTTTCCAGAAGTTCTTTGAAATCTTTTTTCACTGGAGATTACCTCCTCTTTTCATTGTGGATGTTTATCACATTTTATGCTTCTCTTTTACTGTTACTTTAATTCATTGTCGGTAAAATAGACTTGCATATTTGAAGATCCAGATATCTAAGTAAAATAGTTAGTTTATGAGCTTATAATACACAATCAAAAATGTTCAATACATTTTAATATGAATTTAGATCCATGATTAAAATTGGAGGAAATAAATTAGGATTTATTAGGATGTAATTCTGCACTACAAAATTATCTTTTTTTTCACAAAGGATAAGAATTTTGGAAGATAACATGACACCAAGAAAAAAAAATCACTATTTTTAATATATATTTGTGCTTGAAAGAGAATAATAATGTCACCATAAATTGATGATATAATATAAAATAAAAAGCTCTATAACCAAGTTCTGTTTATTTTTGACAAAAGATATTTGAAGCAAAAATACCAAATCCATGAATCTCCTCAAAATACTATACAGTGAATAGCACTTCTACGCAAATCATATAATTTTTATGATATTATGTAGATTTTCTAGACATAGATGTAGAGGTTAAATACACTAATATTATTTCTCAAGGCACATTTATTTTGAAGCACAGTTCCATAAATCTGCAAATACAATTAAATTTTACTTATTATACACAGATCAATACCTCAAAAATGACCAAATACCTGGATATATTTCCGTTGACAGATTTCTACTTCCTAGACAATAAGGTCAGCTTTAATATAATATATCTCCTACCTTTTCAGTGACACAGAATTTTTAAATTTTAAGTAAACTTCTCCTATAGGCTCAAAATTCACCATATAACTATGGTACTAATACAAATAGTGATGGATGTTACAAGAAAAATTCTTAGTTCTTTTAAGAGAGTTTTTTGAAATGAAATCCTATATCAACACATGATCCCTCAAACAAATCATGATAATTCATGCACAGCAATAAATTTGGAATAAAGAAGGTATAGACATTTATTAGCTACAGGACTTTGAAAACACATGCTTTGCACCTAAAAGACAGTTATTTTGCTTTGTAATTGCAGCACTTTTTATAGCTGTTTGAGGAGTTTTAGTTCTATGTTTTTTTTTTTTATTTTTTGTGATCTCACGTACTTCATTTATTCAGATGTATTAATGTAATATATGCTTATATGAGTTATATGCCTCTTTCTAATTATAGAATATTTTTAGAAACTCTTGGTAATCACACAGTTTTTAAATTAGAGAGCAATTACCATGCAAGCTAGAAAATGCACAGTGGCTTAAAGAACTCCTCATTCCAGAGTCTAGCCTCAGAGTTTTCACATAGTTGATGATCAATAAATTTATATGGATCATAAAGTTAAGATCTGTTTAATATTAAAGTTAAGAAATAGAAAGCCAGAGAGGTGCTTCTTCACAGATGCCAAGCTGTCCTGGAGGGCAGTCTGTCTCTCTGATTGATGTAGTTATGTAAAATTCAAATCCTGCTTTTCTTCCCCATAACTTTGGCTTTCCTGTGTCATCGTTTTCTTTGTGTTTCAGTGACCAGAGAATGAGATATGTTCACAATTATTTGTTCATGCTAAAGACAAAAAACATACAAACAAACAAACAAGCAAGCAAAAAAAGAACTAAAAAACAACTGAGTTTGTGGAAACATCAGAAATTTTTGTACAGTGATCAGGGTAGGATGAGATTCCACTGACCTAAGTGTTCCTTTAAGAAAGATTAGATTCAGACATTTCCATTGTGACAAAAATGGGAAAGGGCATATATGTATATATATAGTCTCATATATATACACACATGAAACTAATACATAAAGAATGGATGAACACAAATATTCCTCCTCTAAACTTGAAAATTATATTCCTGTGTATTTTTAATACAGGAATGGAAAATTACTAGTATGTCCATTTGATTTTCAAAAATATTCAGTGTGCTTCCAAACCCTTTTATCATGATCCTCTCATTTGTCATTTCCTTTTTTTTAAATTTTCATTGTTGGTTGTTCAAAACATTACATAGTTCTTGACATATCATATTTCACACTTTGATTCAAGTGGGTTATGAACTCCCATTTTTACCCCATATACAGATTGCAGAATCACATCGGTTACACATCCACTGCTTTACACCATTTGTCATTTCCTAACTGAAAGAGTACAGGATCAGGAAATTTTTAATCTTTTGAGTTAAATTGGATCCAAAGACTTTATGAGAAATATAAGTAGTTTATGGCATTGTGATATTGCCCTCTATGAAATGAAGTTTTGAACATAGAATATCATTTCATTCTAAAAATTTAAAAAAATTATAATTACTCAAATTATAGAATTCACATCAATAGTAGCTCTATTTTATTTTTTATTATTACAGAAGCAAGTTTATAAATAAAAAATGCTAAATTACAGATGGAGATATGGCTCAGTGGTGGAGCACATGCCTAGCATGTGTGAGGTCCTGGGTTTTATCCTCAGCACCACATGAAAATAAAATAAAATAAAAGTTTATAAAATATCAAGTTAAACTCATGTCTTCTTTTATAATATGTATACAAATAAGTAATTTTTAAAATCTCTAGATGACATTCCATATGTAAGTTGTATCACTAGAACTCATTAAACTTAGAACAAACAGAAAACTAAAATTAATCATTATTACCTATTAAAAATGACTCATTTTAGGAGGATATAAATTAAAGAAGCAAACATTGTTAGAAGAAAATATCCTCAATGTACCATACAGAACACAGTCGTCTGGATTGAGTAAAACTGTTGGAGCTGAAGTCTCTCTTCTGCATCTACAAGAAACCTCAATTATGCTAAAATTTCCTCCTTCCACAGCCTTTCCATGACCCAACTGCACACTACTTCTGAATTTAAGAATGAAGAGGCACTTATCCAGATGGATGAGGCAAAGGATGATGTGGTTCAGGTAATAGCCTAAAGAGTTGCATGTTTTAAGGAAAGACATCTTTAAGTTCTGTCTCTTCAGGCCTATAATATTATTTTATAGAGAAATATGACAAAAATCTCCCTGGAAAACACAGAACTGAGGCTTTCCAAGTGTAATACATAAGCTGTCTCTTAATTTTACTTATTCTTTGGTGGATAACAGCAATCCTGGGAGAGCTGGTCTCCAAATTTTTTTCTGGACATATTTGGAAAAGCATCTCAATGGGAATCATGTGCAAACAAAATTGCTATTACTCTGATCATAAGATCAAATTAGTCCAGTCCAATTAAACAATTTACAATACCTCCACTTTGGGGTGAGGGATTTCTGGCACCTCCCATGGTTACACCATGGCTCTTAGGGTCCTCTCTCTATCATGTGTGATAGGCTCCTCTTCCCTAACTTTTTCTCACATGAAGCACCTGGTTTCTGGGTAGTGTTGTTTTTCTGCTTGCCACCATTTCTAAACTAGCTTTTTTGTGATTCAGGCTCTGTGTAAAGTATTAAAATTAATCTGAAATTTCAAAAGAAGGAGAAAAGAAGAAGAAGAAGAAGAAGAAGAAGAAGAAGAAGAAGAAGAAGAAGAGGAGGAGGAGGAGGAGGAGGAGGAGGAGGAGGAGGAGGAGGAGGAGGAGGAGGAGGAGGAGGAGGAGGAAGAAGGAGAAGAACTGAAGGCCACAGGCTGAGGAGATCACAGGAAGATTGAACATGGAGCTGAGTCAGAGCCCATGCTTAAAGGCAACACTAAGGAACTTGTGATGAGCCCTCATATTCACTAATGAAGGTAGAGGGGAGGCCTGCACTTTCTCTGAGACAAACCATGTAATATTAGCTTAGTCTTGTCTGTACTATATATAAAGTTATATAAAGCATAAAAAATAAAATGGAGACTTGTAATGTAGAATCAAAAGAAAGTTCAATCATTTCAAGCAGGTCACTGAAATTCCAGTGTTGGAGTCAGAAGATACTGCTTTATCACAACCATTGTCAATGTGTGAAGAGTTAATAAAAGTATCATAAAAATGAAAAAAAAAGATATTTTGAGAGAGATTTGGAGACTTGAAATAAATGGTAATAAAATAAAATAAAAACTATAATACCTACTGTTAATTTTCCACATGGTTGAATTTGAAGTAGTTTGAAAGCTGCAGAAAAAAAAAAATTATAAGAAATGCCAAATCATGAGGCCTTCAAAGCCATGTGCAAAAGAAATATAAAATAGGAGAAGGGCATAAATAGTTGAACAAGCCTATGTGTGATAAGGCAAGATAGGAAAGGATTGGGGCAGCTAAATCACATGGAGAAGGGTATGTTTTAGAATAATTGAGAAGTTAAAACATTGCCATGGATGGTAACATTAGATCAGATGCCTAAAGGGGGTCAGTACTTCATGTCTCTTTAGTGCCTGAATTCTTGGGTAAGTCCAGGGGAATTGTAGCCCCCACGCAAATGAGAGCAGAGATTCCTTGCTGTTTTGTTCATGTCTG
Source organism: Marmota flaviventris (assembly GCF_047511675.1). Lineage (NCBI taxonomy): Eukaryota > Metazoa > Chordata > Mammalia > Rodentia > Sciuridae > Marmota > Marmota flaviventris. The sequence continues at coordinate 990,848 of NW_027288305.1, forward strand.
TGTCCTCTCTGCCTAGGACAGAGCCTGGTACTATAGTTTTTTTTTTTTTAATTTTTTTATTGCAAGGAGTTATGTTTCCATATATAAAATTAAATGAAGGCTGTGGTCATCTATTATGCATGAGGCATTGGGTTCAAGCTTCACCATAAAATAAAAATAAAATAAATGTATTGTGTCCACCTACAACTAAAAAATAAATGTTAAAAAATACTAAATGATAATACTGTCAAAATAGATCCCCTACCCCATTCATTGCAAACTGCCTTTTAGAGAATCATGAAGCTGGAACTTGGCCTTACACCAGCCTGAGAGGCAGACGTCACTTTGTGTCCTACTTTACAGACATAGGGAGTGTCCCAAAGTAGCACCTGGAAAGAGTCAAGGCCTCTTCCCTCATCAATGCTTTTTTTATTGACCAGACGCTATGAACCCCCTGCCTGTGAGTGAGTGAGTGAAGGGGAATGTGTGATCCAGATCAGGCTCCAGCAAGTGACGGCTGCATCACAGGCTTACCCTCTCTGGACTTCAGGGTCTCAATATGTAAACAGCAGGCACCAAGAGAAGTCTCTGTGAACACATTGGAAAAAAATTATTGTTCCCCCAAAACAAAGTGTCTCAGGCGATATCCCAAGGACAACTTCCAGAAACCCAATGGGAACCAACCAACCTGAAAATATAGAAAGTGCACAGCATCCAATGAGAAGGAGGAAGATAGAAAGGCTGTGCCATGCCATCTTCAGCCTCCCTCTATTGCCTCAGTGGGTAAGAGGGAGAAGACCCTGAGGTCAAATTACTATTTGAGAGCCCAAAGACCCTGCTTCCCCTCTGGGTCCACAGTGACTCCTGACAGAATTACTGGATGCCTCTCCTGACTCCCTTTACCTCCTGTGGATGCACCCACCATGCCCTCTGTTCCTGCATCACTGTGCCTCTTGGTTCCTAGGATGTGTTCAACTAAGGGGTCCTGGGTGGGGTGCTGCCTCCCACGTGCTTCCCCTGTCTTCTCCCCGCCCACTGTTCTTATGAGTTGGGCTCCACTCACTCAGCCTGACTCTGCCTCACCAGCTCTGCCCACTAGGTCCTCTCCACTTTTTTTCATAGGCTCCACCAAGCATCTGGTCTCTTACCTGCACTGTTCTGCAGAGCCACGCCCACTCCACCCATTTGATCCTCTGCATTCTGTCCACGTGACTCATCCTCCGATGACATATTTAACAGTCTGGGATTGCAGGTCTTTCCCTCTAGCTCTGGAATGTTTGCAGTCTGGGTTGGCCCAATTCCACCAGCATCCACTAGCATACCAAATGGCTCTGCTCTTCTTCATTAGGCATGGTTTTCCATCAAGATCACTCCTACACCAGCCTCCCTGTCACCTAGCCTCTCCATTGCTCCTTGAAAACTCCACCTGAAATGAATGAAAGAGATCTTGCAGAGATGCCCATGGTTGTGACACCACTGAGTCTAAGGGAGAATTACCTTTGGGCTCTGGTCACGTTTGAACCCCACATCTTCAATGGTTCACCTTGAACCACTCTGCTAACCACAGAGTATCTCCATTTACAAAATTCCAGATGATGACAATACTTTATTTGCATAAATATGAGCATGTTTTCAGCACTATCTTTGTATTATGGATGCAGAAGAGGCACTGTCAAGCAACTAGCAGCGGTCCCTGCCCTATTTGTGAAAGAGCCCAGCCAGATTTAAAAAGCATGTTTTCAATGGACATGGCCTTCTGCTTTTTTTTAAGCTCTGTGGCCTTCAGCACCTTCTCTTACCCTTTCAGCACAGGATGGGCACAATTACATGGCAAACAAGAGTCATCTGTGATCTCTTTTCCAGCCAGCCTGGGGTATCTCAGAATGAGGAAGCATAGGTATCTGGTCATGGCCATCTTTCTCAGGGTTCAGTCTCAGAAGAGAAAGCCTCTTTATAATGACTTCTGTATAAGTATGGTTTATTCTGACAGCCTGACCCAATGCTGTAGAGACAGGGCAGCGGTTGGGGACTTGGGCTTCAAGCTGCAGAAACTGAACTAGGTGATTTAATTTTAAAAGAAAATGACACTGGGGAGGTCAAGGAATCTGATAACAAAGTTCAATAAAACCAGGATGTGGGATTTGCCAGGTGATTTCAGTGGCCAAAACCCCTGTATAGTTCTCACTGAACCCCATTTTTATATGAGCACACTGGAAGCCTTTCTGCAGGAGTCACAAGACAACTGGCCAAGGAGAGCCATTGTTCCTGAGGCAGTGTCCCCCTCAGAGTTTTAAAACCCTTGGTTGTTGGCCAGAAGTGACTGGAAGCTTCTTGTCCCTGCCCAAAGCCTATGGGCACTTTACAAGCCATGTCCTGGGGAGCTGAACTGGGCCAGGGAGGCACAAAGGGGATGGGGGTGGTCATTACCTGATGGCTCGGAGGGTGGCCTTGAGAGTGGGGATCATGTCTCGATGAGGAAGTCATTTCCGTAGCCCCTGTCTTCTGCCATGGGATAGCCTGTCCCAGCATCTGGGAGGGAGACACAGGTGTCAATGGCAGGCCTCAACATGTGGGGAAGCTCTGAGACTCTCCCTGGAGTAGGAGCTTCCAGGCCTCAGGCTTTGTCTCCACTTTGTGGGGCCGCACTGTGGCCTCCAGCTGCCACAGCACCCACCCTTCCTTGCACCCCCTTTCTTGTCCAGAAGTTTGAGTTAGAGGCCCGAGGGCTGGGGAGGGCATGTGAAGTGGGCAAAGTATGTCCCACAGGACCCAAGAGGTCCCATGAGACAGCAATGGACACCTTTGAGGGCCTCAAAGTCTGATAGATCTGAAGTGGGATTCTTTCTCTGTTGGACTGTCCTGGTGACCTTGGGAAGTCACTATCTGTGCCATTCACACTTCACAGGTCTCAGAGAGTACCCAGCAATATGGTGAGAGTGAAGGACCCAGTGGCCTCAGACACTGGAGTCACCTTTCCTGCTGGCCCTCCCTCTTCATGAGTAGAAGATGCATACAAGGCCATTGTTCCTATGGCTCCTCAACACGGGGGGGGGCTTTTCTGACCCCTCTTCCTCCCCCCAGACCTGGGTACTGAGGCGTCCATCTGCAGATGGCTGTGCAACTGGTCTCTGCCTTCAAATTGACCTGCAAAGCTGTTTGCCCTTCAGGGCCACCTCAGAAACCATGGCAACCTGCCCCCAGCTCCCTGGAGACAGCCAGGAAAGCAGCTAACTCAGGAGCCTCCTGTCCTATGAGCCCTGATGCATGAATGAGATGAGGGAGAAGGAGGGAAGGGAGAGGCACTTTGGGGACTCAAGAGTTCTTCAAAGGAGAGGAGGGGAGGTGGGGAGGAGGTGTGCTCAGGAGAGCAGAAGTCGGGGAGACAGGCAGAGGACAGGAGGACAGGAGGCCCTTACCTTGGGAGCTTTGCCAGAAAGCGTAGGCTTTCATGTGGAAGACGGTGCGGAAGCACTCTTTATTGTTTAAGCCAGCAGGCTTTGGCTCTTTAGAAGGACATTCTTCTATGGCATCTACATTCAGAGGGGTAAATAGCTTTCCTTTAGTATTGCTACCACGAGGATTAGAAAGGCGAACCCGATCCAAGAGACCTAGCTTTTGGCTACAAAATAAGCAAAAGTGAACAATTTTCCTCCTTAAGTTCAGGCTCTTGTAACTTCCCATCCTTCCATAAAGACTCAATGTCCTCCTCCAAGGCTGATGGGGAGTAGTGCCCAGTGTAGGACAGGTTGGGGCTCACATGCTGGGCACCAGTGCACAGCCTCACATCTTGGGAGAGCTCCTCAACTCTCTGGACCCAGCTTCCTCCTATGCTAAAGTGGGGCACACATAAGATACAGTAAGAGCGTCCACCCCTCTATGGTTTCCCTTTCTGTAGTTTCAGCTATCTGCTGTCTACCACTATCTGAAAATGTTACTAGAGTGCAATGAAGGATTAAGATATTTTGAGAGAATGCATGCACATTGCATAACTTTTATTTTATCCTATTATTATAAATATTTATTATCTGTTATTGCTGTTCATCTCTTACTGTGTCTAATTTGTAAATTCAATTTTATCCTAGGTGTGGGTGTATATGTAAAAAACAAAAAACACCCAGTGTATGTCAGGCTCTGCATCACCTTGTTTCAGGATCCATAGGGATCTTGGATGCATCCCCTGTGGATGAGAGGGGCTACTGGGAGGTTCCTGTCTCATAGTTCATGCTGAAAAGATTTGTTGCTTCTTCATGTCTCTCCCCTCTCTATCAATGACTTTCTGTCTTTCCTTTTTTACCACATTGTGGTGCAAAATATGACTTACACAGGCAGATCCTTATCAAATGCCCCTTGAATAGAACTAAATAAAATAAAGCCATAAAGTGGCACCTTTAACCTGCTATCCACAGACAGAATCTAGGGGGTCCAGGAACTTGGGTGGAAAATGATATCTTTAAGATTCTAGCCTTTAACTAAAATTTATCATCTCTTTCAATTAACAAATACAGGTAACAAACTCCACCAATATCCCCAATGCCTATAACTGCCCACAAAAGAAATTATAGGTAATTTTATGTCCTATTAGTTCAAGGTATTGTTTATGCTCATGGCAGCTTCAAGGTTATCATAGTATTCAACCTGCCACTAGGTCTTGTCCTTTAGTACAACACAATGAAGCATGTATTTGACAGCTCAAATTTTTAAGTATTTAACTCTATTTAATACTTAACAACCAGTTTCTTTTATAACTGCATATTATATTTTATTTATGGATTCAAATAAGTATTCTCAGAAAGAATCCGTGGGTTTTGCCAGACTGCCACAAAAGTTCTTGGCACAAAAAGTAGTTGATAACAAACATACAGTTGTCCTGGTACAAAATATCAGCTCCTGGTACAAAATAACACCTCCACTTGAGGCCAGGTCTATCCTTCCCATCGGGCTGACATTGGCCAAGCCATGCTGTTCCTGACCCTCAGGAGCCTCATCTGTAAAATAAAGGTAAGCATTCCCTGTTCCATTGGGTTGCAATGAGACGATGTTGGTCAAAGATTTGACAAAGAACTTGATACATGGTAGGTGCTCTTTAAATATGAATTTCTTGTGGTGCATGACTGTAATCCCAGCAGCTTGGGATGCTGAGGTAGGAGGGTCATGTGTTCAAAGCCAGCCTCAGCAAAAGCAAGGTACTAAGCAACTCAGTGAGACCCTGTCTATAAATAAAATACAAAATAATGCTGGGGATATGGCTCAGTGGTCGAGTGCCCCTGAGTTCAATCCCCAATATATCCCTCCCCAAAAATAAATAGATATGAATTTCTTCCCTCTATTTCCCACCCTCTGTGCTGTTGCACTAGTTGGCATAAGAAATAGTGATTTCTGTGTGAAGATATCTGGAGAGTCATATTGCATATTTTCCCACATAAATAGGCTCCAGTCATTGGCTTCCTCTCCAGTACTCTACATGGGGCTTAGCACAAAATAGGGTCTCATGAGAGGGTGAATGTGTATGGGGGTTCCATCAGTTCCCTGTGGGCCTGGGACCACTCTGTGTTCTGAGAAGCCAGTGTCACTGCCACAGCTGTGGGCTTCTGCCTTTGCAGCCTAGGGTTGTGTGGAGGGAGGTCCTAGGGTGGGGCTGTGGGGCTCAGGTGGGAATCCCAACCCTGCTAAGAACTCCTGCACTCCCTGAGCACCAGGTCCTCATCTGGTACAGGGGCCTGACAACTGCTTCATAGAGGCTTGGGGACTGTTACACATGATGTTATCTGTGACACATCCTGCCTGCAGCCTGGTAAATAGAAGTCACTAAGAAATATTGTATAAATAAGTAAATAAACAGATGACTATGAGAATAAGCAATGGGCACCCCTTATTTCTTGCTCCCTCTGGGGATATTCTATCTCATCCTGCACTGTTCACAGCAGTTTGGTTGAAGGACCCCATGAATAACCAGCCCAGGGTACATTTAGATAAACTCCAATATTCAACCAGCTCCATCTTCCTTAAGCTGAAGTCAAAATTTTTGGAGCTGCCTTCCTGACCAATATTTGGTGAATAGCAAATAGGCAGAGAAGATGTCAATGGTGGATAAGGCAGGAAGTGAACTGAGCACATAGAGAAGGCAAACCTGCCCACCAAGGAAGAAGAGGCTTTGGCATTTACTTTTCAGGCCATCTTCCCTCTTGGCCCCTGCCTACCTGACCTGCTACACCTCCAAGTGGCTCCATCTTTCTATCTTCACCAAGCCCTTTCTCCTTCCCAAAGGGTCCTCCCACACAAACAAGTCCACCTGTCTGCAGTGCCCTTTTTCACCTCCTCAGACAACCTCATTCCTATCTGCAAACCTATTAGATACTCCTCATCTGCTCCAAAGTCATGTTGTATTTCTCTCTGTCATATATTAACACACTGTGTGGATAAACCATTTCCACATCTGCTAGGCAGAGCCTCTGCCTAGTTATTTTGGGCCTAGCACACTCCCCTGCCCAGTACATCTGGATGCTCAGCATGGTACCTCAGGTCATGACCTTTGGGAAGAGACATCCTGGTGAACCATGTGACCCAGGACACATAACTTGTGCTCTTTGGTCTCCAGCTTCCTCACAAGTAGAAAAAAGACAGTGAGCCTGTACTTCACACAGCTGACGAAGAGTTAAATGCAGTAATGCTTGTAAAGTACTTTGCCCACTGTCTGGGATGCAGGAAGCGTTTAATAAATGCTGGCTATCATCATTATCTTGGTAAATAATCCTCTTCTCACAGAAGCAGTGGAAAGCTTACTACATTTGTGAAAATAGTGGATACAATTTCCTGGGCCACAAAAAAAAAAAGGTTTGTGTGGTGTTTTTAAATTTTATTTTATTCTTTTACATGAACTGAGATGAGCTTTGGGGAATTATATATTATTTTCCAGTGCTTCTTAATGCTAATCTCAAAACATTCAACATTCAAAAAGAACACATTCCAAGACCGCACTAGATCTTGGAATGTGTTCTTTTTTCCATATTTTTTGCTGGTGTGTTATGGTTGTACATATTGGTGGGATTTATTATTACACATTCATACATATGCACACAATATAATAACATAATTTGGCCAATATTATTCCCCAGTATTTATCCTTCCATTCTTTCCTCCTTCCCCCTGGTAACTTTTCTCTGTTCTACTCGTCTCCCTTTGATTTTGATGAGATTTCCTCCTACTGCTCTTTTCTTTTTCCTCTTGAACTTCCATATACGAAAGAAAACATATGGCCCTTGACCTTCTATGTTTGGCTTATTTTGCTTAACTTATGTTCCCCAGTGCTATTTATTTTCCTATAAACGTCATAATTTCATTCTTCTTTATGGCTGAATAAGATTTCATTGTGTCTATACACCACATTTTCTTTATCTGTTCATTACTGATGAACACCTAGGCTAGTTCCATAGTTTGAGTATTGTGTATTGTCTTGCTATAAACATGTGCGTGCATGTATCACTGTGGTGAGATGACTTTAAGTCTTTAAGATTAATAGTGAGGAGTGATATAGCTGGTCATATGGTGGTTCCCTGCCTACCCTTTTGAGGATCCTGGATTCTGATTTCCATAATGGCTGTACTAATTTACAGTCCCATCAACAGTGTAAAAGTGTTCCTTTTTCTTCACATCCTCTCCAGAATTTATTATTTTTTGTACTATTGATGGCTGCCATTCTGACTAGAGTGAGATGAATTCTCAGAGTAGTTTTGATTTGCATTTCCCTGATTGCCAATGATGTTGAACATTTTTTAAATATTTTAGCAATTTCCACTTTTTATGAAAAGTATCTATTTAGTTCATTTGCCTATTTATTAATTGAGTTATTTGATTTTTGGCATTAAGTTTTTGGGTTCTTTATACATTCTGAATATTACTCCTCTGTCAGAAGAGTAGCTAACAAAGATTTCATTCCATTCTGTAGGTTCTCTCTTCATATTCCCAATTGTTTATTTTGCTGTGCAGAAGCTTTTTAATTTGAGGCTATCCCATTTATTACTCAAAGCATTATTTCCTGAGCTTTAGGGGTCCTATTGAGGAAGTTGTTGCTTGTGCCTACATGCTGGAGTGTTGACCCTATGTTTTCTTCTAGGAGTTGCATTGTTTCTGGTCCAATTCCTTGATCCATTTTAAGTGGATTTTGTGCAGTGTAAGAGATGAGGGTCTGGTCTTATTCTATATATGGATAATCAGTTTTGGGAATGTGATCTTTATGTCTATATAGAAAAGACTCCAAAGGCAGTGTGTACTTATGCATGATTGAAGACCTCATTGGTCTGGAGGGAATGAAAATCAAGAATATGCTGGAGGGAGTCTTGAGACCTGGATCATATAACCTCTGCTGCTCATGTGCTGTGTGATATAAGGTGAGCCTGTCTCCTCGAGGGTTCTCAGTTTGTATAAATCTATCTAGATGAGTAGTCTGGTTTTCTTCCCACTCTGCCTCTGTGAGTCATGAGCTGCTGCAGTTTCTCTAGAAAATGTCCTCTGACCTTGTCATCAAAATTCATCTAGCCCTCTTCTACAGTCCACCCCCAATGACCTCTACAGTCCAAGCTAGGTGCAGGCAAGAAACTCTCCATTCACTATACATACACATTCATGGAAAGCCTGACATATATTTCTGCAGGGAAATTGATGGTTCTGACTGCAATGGTTTCTTCCAAACAGGATGATGTATGGGGAGAGCACCATGCAGATCACTCAAGGGTCAAGGTTGTCCAATCACAGGTTCTCAAAGGCCAGTGTTCTCAAATGGTTCCCTGCAAGCAGTCCAAGTTCCTGTCACCTCCTCTGCCCAAATTCTGTCAGCTCTAGGAGCACAGCATTGGCTTAAGATACAAGAATATATTTCATGCTTGTATAACTATGTCAAAATGGATTCTACTGTCATACATAGCTAAAAGGAACAGTAAAATACAATTTTTTAAAAAGTCTACTGTGAGACCTTGTAAGTGGTTTTCCAACAAATAATAATGTGTGTGTAATTATTTATATTTATAAATACATAAGCAGTTTGCAGTGGTATTTACAAGATGGCCTTTCTTTACCGTCTGTAGCAGGGTCCACGGTTTCCCTGTCATTGGGGCCTCTTCTGAGAGGGAGAAGGAGGAGGGTTAGAGAAATGCTTAGAACCCAGAGGCTCCTGCAGTCTCTGCAGCAGCCTGCAGTGAGGACTGTTTGCTGGGAAGCATCTGCAGGTGTGGGAACCACGCATTATGGTCTTGATTCATTTTCTGAAGTTCCATGTGTGAGGCCAAGAAGCAAATGAAACTCCATGTAATGGAAATAACTTCTTAATATTCAGAACTGCCAGACTTTGGATTTTAGTCTTGCCACACATTCACTGTGTAAACCAGGGGGAATGATTCAACCTCTCTGAACCCCACTCCCCTCATCCACCAGGGAGGATATCAAAGCTTATTTTATACTGGGGTTTTATGGACCAAAGGAGGCAACACAGAGAGAATTCCTGGCACAAAATCTGGCCCAGAGGATAGTAAGTGGCTGCTGCTATGATTCCCATTAAGTTTCTCTGATTATGTCTGCATGAAAATGGAGGAGAAATGCCATCATCAGCAAAAGTGACCCCACAGACTCTATGTTGTGACAAGCATGGCCACACGGGGGCCACCCACCATACCAAAGCATACTGGGAGAACTGGACCCTGTACCCTGACCCAGTGGTGGGGAGAAGGGAATTTATAATCAGAAATTCACCTGGCGGCTGACTCCAGCTGTTCTTTCCTGTAAGGAGAAGAGGGAGAAAAGACAAACAAAGCGTGAATTACATGGAACACGCCCCCCCCCCGCCAAAGTTTGCTCCACATATTCCCTTTGAAGGTGCTGGCACAGAGTGTTGCTCTGGGACAAGATGAAATATGTGGAGGGGAAGCCATGAGGGAGGAAGTCCCAGCTGGACCCCAGGCCCCTGCTGCTCTGTGCTGTTAGGTTCTTCTCAGCCACTCCTATATGCCCTTTCTCATCCAGAAAATAGCTGCTGAACACCCTCTCTGCCCCTGTCTGTAGTGGATCTCAGCGGATTTGTTCAAGAGGAGATAGATCAGGCTGCAGCAGCCACACACCCCACTGTCTTTCACCCCCATCATCATTATAATCAACACTGGCATCTTTCATGCCTTCTTGGGCATCTTTCATGCCTTCTGCTCGATCATCAGATACTACTGTAGGTGCTTTTATAGGTCAGCTCATTTCATCCTCATTACAACCCTATAAGGTAAGTACTAGGACCAGTCATTTTCCTGATGAGGTGCAGAGAAGTAAAAAAAAAAAAATATATTGCTCAAGGTCACAATTAGGAAGCTGCAAGGTCAGGATCCCAAGTTGGGCCATCTGGCTTCAGAGTCCATGCTGTCCAGAGGGGCACTGCAGGTGCTGAGCCTTTGCCCAACCTCAGCATTTTAAAATATTCAATTACTCATTTCACAGGTGGCTGATATATGAAAACAATACATCACAACCAGAACACTCACATCGTTTATCCAACGCATTCCATTCTTAATACATAGAAGGTGAAATGTCAAATTGGTAGCCAGAAGTTGAGTTGTTAATCTCAGAATCAGACCATAGGTAAATAGAAGGTGATGTCCTCCAAGTTACAGTGAGTCCTAAGGAAACATCCCTGCTCATAGAAGAGAGCACCTCCTCTCAAGCAGATCCAGTGAACATTCATTGAAGCCCCAATATTAACCAGCACAAGGAATACATATATGAATAAGAGATAGCCTCACAAGTGGTTCTTCATGTAGAGAGGACAGTTGGTTGACAGAATATTTCTCCCTTTGTGGGTAAGAAAACTTAGCTGATGGGAGAGTATAGGACACCTGGGTTCTTTCCACCCTGCACAGGGCCCAAGCCTCATTTCTGTCTTTCCAGTGGAGCTTCATTTATTTTGTTGTCACAGAATTTGGCTATTGTCAAAACATACTCATTCTGCATTTTAACCTTTGCATATTTCCTGGATTAAGACTTATCAGCCCTAGTATAATGGTTATAAATAGCTTTCCTTATCCAATATTATATAAAATTCCTTGATTTAGTGAACTCTAAGGGCTGCTCTGAACTAGTAGAAATAATTATTAATTAGAAATGTGGAGAATAATTGAATCAATATTAGTTTCATAATCTTTCTTGTGTGAGTTCAGTTTTTAAAGGGAGAATATAAAAATATTATAATAGAATTATCCTTGACATTGATACAAGCAGACTCTTTTTCTTCAAATCCGGTGGTATGATTTACCAATGTGTCCCCCCAAACCTCATGTGTGAGACAATAGAAGAAGGTTTAAATGTGAGACAATTGGGTTATAAAAGCCTTAAGCCAAGTAGTAAATTAATCTCTGAGTGGTAACTGAAAGCAGTTAGGGTGTGGCTGGAGAAAGAGTGTTCCCAGGAGACATGAATTTGAGGCACATATTTTGTCTTTATTGTGTTAAGTGTGTGCTCGCTCTCTGGCATGCACACTCTCCCTACCCTCTCCCCTCCCCTCTCCTCTCCTCCCCTCCACATCATAGATTCCTAGTGTTGTGTCTTGAGCCACTTGGCTCCACCTCAGTCTCCTGGTGTGATGTTTTTCCTCCCCTCAAGCCCTGAGGATTGGAGCCAGTTGTCTATGGACTGAGATCTCTGTGAGGCCCAAATACAATTTTCCTCTTCTAGAACTGTTTTTGTCAGGTCTCTTAGTCACACCAGAGAAAAAGCTGACTAAAACATCTAGAAATCAATACTGGGAAAGGACCATAGAGAAATAAAAGTGTTCCTTTGGGTAGATAAACACATGCTCCGTACACTAAGGGTATTATACAGAAATAGCATTCTTCTAAACGCACACATAATACTTCCTTAAAAAATGTATTTGTTTTTCTTCTTCCTACTTGGTGTTCCATCTATATCTAAGCACAAACTTGAAAGTTATAACCATTACCTAGAAAAAAAATATTTATTTATTTATGGTACCAGGGACTGAACTCAGGAACACTTAAACACTGAGTGGCTCAGTGTTAAGTATACATATTTATTTATTAGAGACAGGATCTTTCTAAGTTATTTAGGGCCTCACTAAATTGATGAGGCTGGGTTTGAACTTGCAATACTCCTATGAGGCTTCAAATTTTAGATCCTTTTCCTGACTTCAAGGAACATACAGCAGATTTTTTTTTACATTTTTTTATGAAAGACTTTTATGTAAATTTTTGTAGTATTGTTTTAGTAGAATTTTACTTCTTTGCTATTCAGAATTGACCTCTGTATTCATCTTTATTCATGGTACACAGTATTACATATAGTTCTGGAAGTAACAGTGATGTGGATCGCTTAATCCAACACTACAAAAAAATCAAATATCAAGAGCTGACACAACTTTGCCTTAGAGAGCACCAGATTGGAGTTTGTCCTGTTGAGTTAAAGAATAGTAGAATGCTCATAAATGTTTATGGTTTTGATACTACTGAAGGCTATCACAATGGCTGGATATGTGCCGAAAGCTAAAGTTTCAATTTGTTGGTTTTTTAAACAAAGAAATATTTTAAATAAAGCCTAATTCAAATTGTCTCATAGCAAAAGAATAAAATCTTATTAAGTATTAGTGTCATTATAGTGAAATGAAAATGTTGTTACACTTAATACTGTTTTGATAAATATTAGGGGTTAACCCTAATGTAACAAAAATTAAAATAAAACTTGCATCTAAAGTATGATATTCAGAGTGCAGTGTATCAGTCCTGACCTAGCAGTGGCTATGTCTCAGCCACAGAAAATCTCTGGTCCTCTCTGAATGTAAATGTGTGGTGCGAGGCTGTGCAGTCAGGAACTGAGTGACTCAACATGAGAAGTAGATGCAAAGGGAATCTTGCCCACCCACAAGCCTATACCCATGTTCAGTCTCGGATTGGATGAGCAGACCTTGACTAGCAGAGTTACTGCTAATGAGTCTTTCTCCAAATGTAACCAGTCAGTAAGCACCCAAAGCATCTTTCACTTCACTAGAATACTTCATAATCAGTTGAAGATACAGCATCCTGGCCTGCGGGAGCCATCCTGTCCTGCTACCCAGAACCAGATGGGTTTGCATGGTGCTGTGTTCTTCAGAACCTGCCTTCATAGCCTGCCATGTGTTGAAGGGGACAGAGGAATGTACAATCCCAGGTAGAACAGTGTTGGGATGGACTTATGTTAAATAAGTGTATCTTTCTGATTTTTTAAGCAAAATACTCAATTTTCAGCTTATTTTCTAACTTTTATTCCATGGAATATCAAAAATTGGAAAGTGTTTAACATTAAAACTTCTAATTGCTAATGAGCACTGAGGAAATGGGAGCTATCAGTTAAAATAAAAATAAAGACAAAAGATTTTTCTTGAACATACATATGTGACAGGGTATTAAAAAGCCAGCACCGTCTGCTAACTCTAAGGGAGTTAGCTTGTTCACACCACTGCGGCCTTTCTTCATTCAGGGTAGTGTGTTTGCAGCCAACCTCCATGGTGTTGTCTGATGCTAGTCTCCTATCCTGGTAACTGCTGGCCTTTCCTAAAGGTTGTGAGGGAAATGATCTCCCTGTTCAGCTTCCTCTCTAAGGATGGTCCTGTGGATCCTGAGCAGGGCTGGCCATCCTTTCCACACTTGATCTTAACCAAAAGGCCGAGAATCGATGGCCATCCTTTCCAAAGCACAGATGATTTGCAAGTAACAAGTCAGGTGAAACTGAAAGCAATGGAGTCTAATGAGGCTATTGCTGAACAGTCCCAGGGCTGAATTTATATGAGGCATGTGGTCCACTCTTGCAGTACTCTATAAAACCATTTACTGTGCTGTTGGAGGCCAAAGGGCCAGGACAAATCCCTTCTCACATAGAGGAAGGAATGGTGGCCACGTGTATCACTTCTCCCATGTGCAGAGATAAGGCATTGGTGCTAAGAATGAAACCTTTGCAGCTTCTATTGGACATGCTTTCTTTTTAGGAATGAAGGAATATTCTTCCATTTTTTAGCCATTCTTTTGTAATTTCTACAAAATTGCATGTAACTGTATAAGTATTTTTAAAATAGAGTTTTGTAAATATTTAATATACTGTTAATTTGATTTTCAATTATAAAGGTAAAGTATTCTGTCTTTGGGGTCTTTATGTTTTATAATACTTTGCTAAAAATGAAAAAAAAATTGTACCTTTTCAGAATGTTTTAATGTGGATTTAATTTAGTGAAAATAAAAGTTTTTTAAGTGTCAAAAAATTGCAATTTAAAAAATTCAAAAAGAATATTTTCCATGGCAACTGCCGTATATGATTTGGTTACTGACTGTTGGAATTCTTGTCTTACTATTCTCTTCCTCAAACTTGCCCTTATCCTTCTGGCCACATTGCACTCCATTTTGCTCCTTAAACATTGCATGTGTTTTTTTTTTTTTTTTTTTTTCCTCTCGGGAAGCTGCAAACACAGTGCAGTTTCTAGATATCTCATTTGCAGAGCCCACCGAGGAAGTGAACCCAGACTGCACTTGCCAGAGCCCCTGAGGAGGAGACCCCAGCCTGCACCCACCAGATTCCATGGCGGAGGCACCCCAGGCCTGCCTCCACCTGATTACGTGCCCCAGCCCTGCACCCTCCTGAAACCACCAAGGAGGCGCCCCAGGCCTGTGCCCAGCTGAGCCCACTGAGGAGGCTTCCCCAGGCCTGCCTCCAACCAAGCCCACCAAGGAGGCGCCCCAGGCCTGCACCCTCCTAAAGCCACCAAGGAGGTGCCCCAGGTCTGTGACATCCTGAAGCCACCAAGGAGGTTCCCCAGTCCTGCCTCTGCCCAAGCCCACCAAGGAGGTGCCCAAAGCCTGCTTCTGCCTGAGCCCACTGTGGAGGTGCCCCAGGCCTGCGCCCTCCTGAAGACACCAAGGAGTTGCCCCAGGCCTGAACCCTCCTGAAGCCACCAAGGAGGTGCTCCAGGCCTGCTTCCTCCCAAGCCCACCAAGGAGGCGCCCCAGGTCTGTGCCCTTGTGAAGCCACCTAGGAGGTGCCCCAGGTCTGCCCTCTGCTGAAGCCACTGAGGAGGCGGCTCAGGCCTGTGTCCTGCTGAAGCCACCAAGGAGGTGCCCCAGGCCTGTGTCCTGCTGAAGCTGCCAAGGAGGTGCCCCAGGCCTAAGCCCACTGAGGAAGTGCCCCAGGACTGTGCCCTCCTGAAACCACCGATGAGGTGCCCCAGGTCTGTGTCCTGATAAAGCCACCAAGGAGGTGCCCCAGGTCTGTGCCCTGCTAAAGCCGCCAAGGAGATGCCCCAGGCCTGAGCCCACTGAGGAAGCGCCCCAGGCCTGTGTCCTCCTGATGCCACCAAGGAGGCACCCCAGGCCTGTGCCCTCCTGAAGCCATGGAGGAAGTGCCCCAGACCTGCACCCACCTAAAAGATAACCCCAGCCTGTGCCCACCAAAGCCCACCGAGGAGGTGCAAAAGGCTTGTCCCCACCCTAGCCCACTGAGAAGCCACTCTAGGCCTGTGCCCACCCGAGCCCACCAAGGAGACACCTCAGGCCTGCGCCCACCCCAGCCTGCCTGGCCTGGGCCCATGGAAAGGCTCAGGAGCCTGTGGCAGTGCGCTTCTCCAGACCCACCTACCTTGTTCTGGTGCTGGGAACAGGTGCAGCTGGAGCGCCCAGCATCCCTGGCAACTGGGACTGAACTTTGCAGCCCACTGCCTCTTGCTATGCTTTTGACTGATGTCTCAGGTGCCACAGGGTTTCAGGTGCCACACGGGGACCATGGAGATGGGGTCTGGACAGTTTTCCCCGCTGCCTCTCCAGACTGCCAGTTCAGGGGGCTGAAAAATTGATAAGGACAAACGCTCAGCTGCTTCCCTAACCACTCACAGCCACCCATACCCTATGCTGAAAAGAATGAGCATCAAACCACTTGCCAGCTTAGGCATGGGCCTCTGCAGCTCGCCACTCACTGCCAAATGGCTGAGAGAGGGGGAATCTGCGCTCAGACTGCCCCCTCTGCTAATCAATTTTCAAACTCACCGTGCTGCCCTCCTGCAATTTTGAGCCAGTTCCTGCGGCTTCCACGCCATTATGTCCTCTGTGGAGGACACTGCCTTGGATGCTATTTTGACATGCCCTCCAGTGGTGGGCTGCTGGGCCCAATGTTTTCGATCTCTGGTACCAAAATTCTACTATAGAAATGAGATAATATGCACACCACTCGGTTTGAAGGGGAGAGGAAGAGGCAGCCTATCAATCAGCTGATCTCAAACACTAGAGCATCTGCAAAGTCCAATTTCAAATCTCCAAGAAATAAAATGTGTGTGTGTTTTAAAACATAGTCTTCATTATTATTTAGGTATGGCAGGGCCAACAGCTCAGTGGAAGCTGCCACTGAAGAGGTAGCTTCTTATGTTCTGTTTCCACACCATGACATGAGTGCCACATAGGGGCTAGGAGCACTGGCATCAGTCAAAAGCACAGAAGAAAAAAAAACACAGAAGGGAGAGGAAATGTGGGCAAGAGCTCTTGGTGTGGTTTCTATGATTAGGAAGAAGTGGGGTGGGGTAGTGAGGTTTAGGATTGTCTGGCTTAATTAATTCAGTGGGACTTGAGGCAAAGGGCTGTTCCTTATTATCTGATATCTGCTCCTGAGGGCATTAGCACAGGTGGATGATGACACAGGGAGTGAGATCTCTGTAAAGCAGGCTGTTGGGGCATGAGCTGGCTCATGTTTCAAAAGTCTACTCAGGCCCACATTGCCATCTCTAGTGATTAGCAAAGTTTGGAAGTGGAAGAAAGTCCCTAGGGTTTCAGGAAGACCCCAAATGTCAAAGCATCAACTGCAGGTGCTTCCAATTTAGCCCTTTCAATCCGTGTTTGTTATGTAATAAAAAGTCATAGTTTTATGGAGGTAGGAATGTTTATGTGAAATTGTTTTTAAACTATACCTCTTCCCTATTCATTTAAAAAAAAAAAACATAAACAAAGATCGATGTTTGTCCTTTTCATCCCTGCTCTTTAATTGGAGGGTTCTTCTCTGTAAGATATATTCTGAGAGCTTATCTGATGCAGATTCAGAAGGCAAGCTGGGCATATAGAAAGACCAGTGGTTCTTAAGTCTGCAGGGCACTTGAAAGAACTTCTGAATGAATCTGGGAAAATTATAAAGAAAAAGGGGTAGATTTTAGTAAAAATTACGTTTTTGAATATGTTCTCTTGATGATGTTCAAGATATAATTATGAAAATCTCTGATTGTTGTGAAATTATGGGGGGAGGACCTGGAATATTTTCTTTCAAATATGATATTACTCTGAAACTCAGTCATGCCTACCATAGATTCAATTTGTTACATGATTACTAAATGTCTTTGGATAAATATTTTATTTCCTATAGATTTTTTTTTCTAGAACATAGAGCCTTTAATTTTATATGCATGTAAGTGAACTTTAAAATTTAAAAGAAAAGTAATTCACATATAAAACTACACTTCTAACAAAATTATAATTCTGCAGAATTTTTTTTTTGTAATAGCACATTTTTTAAAAAATTCCATTAACAAGAGTGTATTCTCCACTTACATGTTAACTTTACATTCATTTAAAAAATACATAGTATTTCATTAAATAGATTTATTATCACTAAACAATAATAATTTAATTATTATATACTTAAAGCTTGCTTTCAATATTTAGACAATAAAATGCTGGGTATCTGTGGTATATATAGTCCCTTAATTTTCATTCTTTAAGGTTGTTTTACTTGCAGAGCTCAGATAGAATGGAGAATAAGTATGGGTAGCAGGGTCTGGGGGTGATATTTCTCTCACTGCAAGCTAATCATGTGTGAAAATGAATTTAGAGAATTGCATGTCTCCATGAACTACATCATGTACTGATTAGAGAAAAAAGTGACCTTGACATTGATGAGATTGACTTATCTCTAAATTTTGATGAGCACTCAAGATGTTTGAATGAAGTGATACTTCCTGTGTGGTGGCTGCTCTCATAACTGCATTAATCAAGGTTTAAACTGTAACTTCTATAGTTCATTTGAATGATTAGGTATGTGTGATGTGAAGATGAAAATATCACAGCAGATATGTAATTAAGTAGTCAGCTGTTCAGGAATCAAGTCACAAGTAACAACAAAATATGTAGAGAGGGGTATTTTATAATGTAAAGGACTTTTAAAAACTGTTTAATTGTACTTGCTAGTAAATCTCTTCATTACTAGTGCCACCCCATGTTAAAAAAATAACAATAAATTCTTGGGAGAGCTTTAAAAATGACAAACTTATGGTCATCTTTATCTACTCTCTTCTTCCCACCCTTTATCTCTCTTAGCCCATTTATCAATTACTTAAAAAATCACATGTCTAAATTATATATATATATATATATATATATATATATATATATATATATATATATATACACACACACATATGTGATTTATATATAATTATATAATTTTCATGTAATTATATATGTGTGTGTGTGTATATATATATATATATATATATATATATATATATATATAACAAATTACACACACATGTTCATCTTCATAATTATCACCATCTCAATTCTATCATCTGTTGTATTTGTATGAATATTATGTTCCCGTAAAGATTAATGGGCTAAAATTTTGGCTCCTGGTATGGCAATATTAAGAATCTTTGAGAAGTGGGACCATGGAAGGTAACTAAATCATAGGGACTGAGTCCTCATGAATGGAATAATGCTATCTCTGGAAGTGGGACAAATCTCATAGAAGTGAATTAGTTCCCATGAGAGCTGATAGTTATATAGAAAGAAAGCCTAGGTCCTACCATCTTCCACTGGCTATCTTGCCATGTGATTTCTCTGTTCCACACCATTGTGATGACATCCACAATGATCCCATTACCAGAAGAGAATAGATGCTGACAATATGATCCTCCACCTCCAGAGCTGAGATATATAATCCTCTTTTTCTATGAAGTATCTACTATCGGGTATGTTGTTATAGCAACACAAAAATAGACTAAGTCAGTTACTCATCTTCATTGTACTATTCACAAGTTTCTTGAAAGAAGTTTGCATTCTGATAATTGTGTAGCTGGGAATTTACTACTTCACTTTGCAGTTAATTTGCTAGCTCTCTCTAATTGAGATTTTGACCCCCACATACCATCTGAGACTGTTTTGTTATAATCCACAAAGACTTACTTTTTTTGGTAAATCCAATGAAAAATATTATTTTTATTTTACTTCTATTACATCTAAAATCATTTAAGTTACTTCCTCTCTAAGCCATTGTGACAGTGTCTTTTCCTTATTCTTCATCTGTTCATTTTATTTTACTTCATAGTTACTTAATTTTTACTTTTTACTATACCCATATGCTCAGGGTTCTTAAATCTTTTTGGTTTTCTACTATATCAACATGCTGGTAATTCTCAAATATCCATTTGATGACCAAACCTCCTTTTCTTCCAATGTTATACCCATGTAGTCAATGCCTATTAAATTTCTTTAGCTGGATTTTTTTCTCATTTAAAAATAATTAACTGATACATAGCTCAGCTGAATTCCATAAATGTCATTAAAATGGAATGCATAGATTTCTCATCCTAAAGTTCTACCTGAAATTTGTAACTCTGAACAGCAGTGAGGAGTACTTCCAGTTCCTTAGTAAACCCGCCAGAAGTGGAATAATCCTTCACTCTTTCCTCCCTAGTTTTCCTCTCCATACTCTATTTATCTTCTGGGTAGATTTCAAATTCAAATTCATTAGTTGAAATTCTAATTCTTTCTTATGTGGATTGTTAAAATAGCCTTTGATCTGTCTCTACTCTCTATTCCATTGGGCTGTTCTTAGTACTATATCAGGACTAAGGTGCATGTATTTAAATCCCAGCATATTTTCTAATGGATTAGAGTTCACAATTAATGTACCATAGCTTTCTGAATAACAATGAATTTATTACTACAGAATAACTGACTTTTGTGACTCTGTTATTTTTTTTCTCTTTGCACGCATCTCTACACCCCTGTATCAAAATACTACTTAAACCCCAAACTCATGCCTCTGGGAATCTTCATTCTGCCCTTCTCACTTCCCTTTCTTTTACCATGTATACATTTCTTCTGAACTTTGGGATTATGGTTAGTTATTTCTTTCTCAAGAAGTCTTTCTCTGACTCTGCTGCCTTTGTGTATGTATTTGTTCTCTATCCCTGTGACCCAAATCACTATGAACTTGATGACTTAATAAAGAAAAAAATCTTTTAAAACAATCATTCTCACAAGTCTGAAGTTAACACCCAAGAACCCCTTGTAACTTTTCTCACTACTGTAAAATTCACTTCTTTGGGGTTGCATATTTGTGGTTCCAATGTTCTTGATGGTTGTCAACTGGAGACCTGTTTCATGGATTGAAGTCCTCCTCCTTTCCTTCTTGTTTGGCTTCTTCAGTTCTCAGAGTGCCCTCAGTGATCAGTTCCTATGCTTCAAGTATCTCTTATTTATGTCCCAGCCAGAGAAGGGACTCTGCTTTGAAGGGCTTATGTGACTGGTTAGGTCTTCTAGATCACTTTCCTACTTAAGGGTGATCTGTACCATAAAACATAAGATAAGCTTCAGAGTGATATCTTGATATATTGACAGACTCTGGAGATGGGCAGGACAATGCTGAGGGCCTCTTTAGACAGTCTGTGTACAATCTAGTAGGATTTTTCTCCTTACATGTACTTGAAAGCTTCTTATTGGGGAAATAATATGCCACAAACCCAATTTTATGAGGAAAACTGAACCTTAGAAAAGTAATGTAAATCAATGTTGAGGTGTACTAGCTAGGGTAATGTTGACAGAGATTATAAGAAAGTTGTTAAAACACTGAAAAAATGTGGTTATTTATATCTTCTTGGTATACATATATCATCATCATAAATAAGGCACTTAAATTAACATAATTGCTTTATATAATAAATTAATAATAATATCCTGATGGATATCTGGGGGAAACCCTTACCATGTACAAACCATTTTACCACATCATATAATCTATTTTGAAATAGAAACAGAAAAAGAAAAAAGGGGGAGGATATAAATATGCTAAAGTGAGGAAATATGCTAAGTTGAGGAAACTTAAAATATATTTAAAAGTATAGATGTAACATACTCAGATTAAAGTTTATTTTTAGATAAAGGATATTTGTAAATGATTAATCAAACAGTTAATTACAGTTTCAAGTCTTCTAAAAAATAATTCTATTTTATGTTGTTGATACTGCTGGTTCCCAGTGACAAGTTCTGCTCCCTCATATGTTGAAGTAGAACATTAGAAAATTCACACTAAGGCAAGCATATAAAGCAGGTTTTACTTAACAAGGGATAACATAGACTTCTCTGAGGAGGGAGAAGCGGGGCATAGATGGTGTTTCTAGAAGTGGGGCCATTCTGCCTTTTTTTATTGGACTTAGGCTTCCTTTGTTCTCCTGCTCTCTTCCCCTTATCTCTCTCCTTCCTGCTTATGTGACTAGGCCCAGGAGCTGCTCAGTGTGATGGCCAAAATGTGAGCAGTAGATGGGATGGATTGGCCAAGTTGGAGCCATCAGGGCCGGAAGGCAATTAACAACTCCCTATAGGAAGGGACAATCTCTGGGACAGGTTAGAGCAGGTGCAGGGTTATTCTTGATATGGGTGGAGAAAGGGCTCTGAAGGCATTAACATTTCAATCCCACCATTCTCTTGATCTAACCCTTGCCTATCTTCCTCTCTGATTCTTGCTTCATTGTTTATTTAAAATTTTATTTTCAGAACAAAATACTACCATTATATAATTCTGGTGTTATGTATTATACACATATATAATCTTTGAAGGTTTTTTACAAAGTTTTAAAATATTAGTGAATAGAAATACATTCTTAAAAAAAAGTCACTTTGATAAAGACAGGTCATGGATTTAAACACATCAGCTGCATGCTACAAATTCCCCCTAACACTAAAATATTTCTCAGGGAAAGGACCTCCTTAATGCATGCTAGTATATTCAAAATACTATTTTTACTCTCAAGTGGCATGATTAATCAGAAGAAAAAATAAGCACAATGGCTAAACATGACATTTATTTTCATCAGTGATTTCTTTTGAATTCATGCTAAGAGGAAGTATTTCATTTCTCTGTAGTTAAAAAAACAAGTATAAAGATTAACCATATGTCCACTCTCATTTTTCAAAGCATTTTTCTTTTACTGATCAACAATTTTGATTTTTGTTCTAAAATCTCCCTTTTCAACTTATATCATTATGATAAATCATTGAACAGTATAATTCCTGCCTGGAAAGGTAATATCAACAGGATCTGTAAGGAGAGTAGTCCACAATGTCACATCAACTTCTTTCTTCCCCAATGGCACTCTCTCTATCCGATCTCTTTCATTACATTCCATATAACATGTTTTATTAATGAACATCACTTAGCAAGCTGAAAGGAAAAACTCCCCTTTCTATTTTCTCTTAAATACACTGGATAGTTTTAAATACAATTATTTAAAACATATTTCATTATTGACGTCATAAAATCTGAAGATGAGAGATCCACAAGGCAGATGGTTCTTTATAATTAGAATTACTCTTAGAAAGCAGGATTGGCCTACTATTACATCTGTACTGATGGCAGAATGTTGATTATAAATTCTTTATTTCACATGTTTTTTTTTTTTTCCTCTTTTATTTTTTCCTCTCCCCGCCCCCACTAGCCACCCTCTTCTTGGATTATTGCTTTTTCACTTAGATTGGATCAGGACCATTTATACAAATCACCTGTAAACTCACATAAAGCTCTGAAACATCCAAAGCAAGATTCTTTTGCTTGCTTGTGAGAACATAAGACTTTTGTTCAAGCTTTCCCTTGATTTATATCTATCAGGTATATGTTTTTAGTCCTTTTCAGCATTTCCAAGTCTTCGATTTCTTGCAGAAAACACATTGTTGGATTTTATTTTCCTTTGTGGAATTTATGGATCCTTGTCTTTTATTTGGTTACTTTAATCCATCTTCATTTGTTTTAATTTCTAACTAGGTTTTTATTCTGCCATATTATTTAATGTTCTTTCTATTTCTTGTACTTGCTGTGCTCTTTTAATTAACTTCTATAACATTTTCTTCTGGTGTTTAAAGTTTTATGCAATAATTTTATTTCTGTTTCTCTTTAGAGACACAAACAATACTTCTGTTTCCCTAATATATCAGTGGCTGTATCTTCCCTCTTAGAAAAGAAGAGCATTAGTAAACCTCATGTCTTTACCATCTCTATGATGCCCAGAATATTACTTACTTCTGGTGACATGAGTAATCTTTCTCTTTTCTTACATTTATATATTCGTGAATCATAGTTTATTATATTTAATTAAAATTATTCCACTACCTTTATTGGTTCTTTGGTTTTGGAGAAGAACCAAAGGCCAGAACATAGTGTTTATCTCTGTAAGAAAGCTGAAGAATCTTGTGTGTGGGACAGGGCATGGGACATGGACTTTTTGACAGAAAGACCCATGCAGTGCATCATAAGACAGCTATCACTTGATTTTGAAATAGCCCAGCAGAAAATAACTGTGGTCAAGATGGCACCCCAAGTTCTTTTTTTATGTTGGAATGTAGATAGAAGACAGTTTTGCCAGGTTGCAATCTACAAACACTGGGAGTTAGATTAGAGAAGTAAACGACTGAATGCACAAAGCATGTCAGCCTCCACCTACTTTAACTTTACACAGAAGAACTCTTGCCCAAGAAGATCCTCACAGCAATGGTGTGAGGGCAAAAGGATAGACAATAACAGTCCAAAGGCAAAGAGGTGGGAAATGGGTTGGGGAGAGCTAAAGAAGAATTGGAACTGATCTTCCTGTGTTGCCTCTAGCTCTTCTCTGCCCTAAGCTGGCCACTCACTCCCTCAACAGAGCAGTTTAAAATATACTTGTTAGTGTTGTTGCTGTTTTAGATCCTGTAGTCCATTTTTCTAATCCTGTGGATTCTTGGCATCATTTTTTGAGGCAGTAACCTATACAAGTTGGACATCTTGTTGAACACCTGCTATCTTGGGGGAATATATACAGATGTGTGTGCATGTTGAACTTGTATCTATATTCAGTATGTATTAATTATATAAGGGATTTCTATATGTGTGTGTGTGTGTGTGTGTGTGTATATATATATATATATATATATATATATATATATATATATATATATATATATATATAGTTTGATACATTTACTATACTTCATGTTCTTCATTTAAGTCATTTGTTTTGTTTTGTTTTGTTTTTTTTTTTTTCATTTTCTGTATTCTGTGATGGTATATATAGTTTTTTATACCTAGATAATATTGTACAGTTTAAAATCTGCTTATTTTACAATGAAAAAATTTCCGTTTACAATGAAAATATACGTTCTGAAAGATGACCTTATAAAATTCCTTTGAAAGGACACTTCATATAGTGTGAAAATACCAAACAAAATTTTTAAATGCAATTTTTAAATAAGTCACAAATTTCAAACATGCAGTTAATAGGCAGCATTTGGCAAGAGTTTTGAAGTCTCATCAAAATTTTTGCTCTTTCATGTACAAAATTGAATACTGGTAATTGTTACTTAGTTTATAGCCTAAGTAACCTCCAAACATCATTTTAGTTTACCAAAGCATCTTTTATTTTTATGGTGCTTGAGCTTGAACCCAGAGCCTGTGCATGCTTAGGCACATGCTCTACCACTGAGTCACCCAAAACCCCATATTGATTTGGCTAAAACAAATATAGCAATTAATGGAAAATATATGTTTGATGAAGTACATTAACGTGAGCACATTATCTTGTGTTGGTACTGCCAAAAAAGCAAATACTGGAGAAAAATTAATACTTACTCAAATTCCAGTTTAAATTTTGTAAATTCTCCTCATCCCCAAAACAACTTGTCTCAAGAAACACTGACTGTACTACTTATTGTCTCCTCTCTTCTTGTCCCATTTTACTATCCCTGATTCCCTTTTCCTTCTTGTTCCTCACCCTGCTTCTTACATTTTTTTTCTTTCTTTTATTTTCTCCCATCACTGTTTCCTCCCTTTTCTTCAAATTTTCTCTCCTTTTTCTTATCTTCTTCCTTGGTCATCAAGTAGCAGTGGTAGTGGTTGCCAAGTTGCATGTACTAATAATGGTTGTATTCATCATTCAGTAAATGTTTTCCACGTGCTGGACATTGAGCTCAGCTTTTAACCAGATGAGTAATTTTAGTTGGTAGTTCTTGGGATTCAATGGGAAGTTCAGTTCAATTTGCATGCAGTTTGATTAAAATTATGCTCTGACATCTTTGAAATTTGATTGAGTTAAAAGACTAATGAATTTATATTAAAGAAGATAGACTTTAAAAGAACTCTAGAGAGGCAGACCTGCGACCACCGACAGAACAGGCCCAGCAGCCCACAGAGGGGCAGAGCCATCGCCCATGCCTGCAAAGTAGGCGGACCTGCGACCCACCTGCAGAACAGGCCCAGCAACCCATGGAGGGGCAGAGCCACTGCCCGCACTTGCAAGATAGGCGGACCAGAGACTCACCTGCAGAGCAGGCCCAGCAATCCGTGGAGGGGCAGAGCCGCTGCCTGCGCCTGCAAGATAGGCAGACCTGCGACCCACAGGCAGGACAGGCCCAGCGGCCCGCCAGCGTGGTAGACACATTGCCCTGGTTGGGGGAGGGGCAGAGCCGCCGACCATGCCTGCAAGGTAGGCAGACCTGCGATCGACCAGCAGAACAGGCCCAGTGGCCCGCGGAGGGGCAGAGCCACCGCCTGCGCCTGCAAGGTAGGCGGACCTGCTACCGACTGGTAGAACAGGCCCAGTGGCCTGCCAGCGTGGTAGGCACATTGCCCCAATTGGAGGAGGGGCAGAGCAGCCGCCCACGCCTGCGAGGGATACTTTGCAACTATACAAGAACAATATAAATATATAGGGGGAAAATTCAATAACACAACAGTTTCACCAAGCAGAAAGAAATGTAAGCAGTGTGAAAAGACAAGGAAAGATGCCACAGTCTGGCTGGGCACAAAATCACGAGCCACTCAAGCAGGAACAAACTTTATTTTTTGAAACTGCCGCCAATGTCCGGTACATGCCCGGGAAGATTTTTCGATCCACCCACGTGGCCTCCTCTCAGAACCGCAGCGAGCGCTCCTCCCCCGGAACTCCCTCCTACTGTACTTCCTCAACCAATGGGAACTCTCCAGGAGTCCCGTAGCTGGCCTAGGTGAAAGCAGGAATCCAATATCCATATGAATGCAAATCTTAACATAATCATATCATCTCAATGGCTAGCTGGCGTCACCTTTCCACCAAAAATGCCATGCATCATATACTTGGCTCTTAGCATCTCCCCCCTTCTGTTTAAGTAACAAGCAATCTGGCTAGGGACCGTGCCTGTTAGGTTTGTCCAATTCAACATATGGTTCTTACCTGTCATCGGAAAACTGACTTTTAGGCGTTAGCCTCCAGTCTTAGGTTGATACCACTGCAATTGGATCATACCCATCACTGACTACAAGTCCAGCATATAGCCATACTTGTGGATAGGCCTATGTACCAGTGAGGGGGTGAGGTTCTTTGCCTCACCTCTGTTGGCCCCCAAATTTGGCCCTTGGTGCCAGTGGGGGGGTGAGGTTCTTTACCTCACCTCTGTTGGCCCCCAAAATTAGACCATCACTAGTAGAAGGGAGGAGGATACAGAAATGTCATGACAAGTCAATTAAAGGCTCCTAGGAAAAATTGCATCACTGGTGACACATCAGGAAAGATACACTAGCACTACCATAATTCGCTGCATCAACAAATAGATCACAAAGCATACAAGTGATACATAGTCCAGGCAAGTTCTGTAAGCAGTTCAAAGCAGAGGAATCTATCAATATGTCCATATCCTTCCAAAATAAATCGACTCATTGATTGAGCATTACTTGTTGAGTTATAAATCATTGATGTATCAGTTTCCACGGTTTGTTGTGATAACTCTCGAAGAAGTTGTAGTTTGGTTTTATCTTTGTCTTCACCGGCACTGGGATGAAAATAGGAATTTTGACAATGATGCTAAAAAAAAAAAATGTAACATTTCAACAGGTACTAAGAAAACAATATTTAGAACAATTTACATTATCCTGAACAGAATTATTAAATATAATGAAAAGGAAAGGTGAAAGTAAACAAACAGATCTGTTAACCTTCTATTTGTTCATATATTAAAATAATCCTCAACAGCTGTTTACCCAAATTAAATTAAACTATTAAAATCACGTGAATAATAAAAAAAAAAAAATTTGGATCCATGTGCATGAGCGCTCCTCATATGTGATATATGGACATACGCACATACAGACATACAACACAAAACAGAAGTGTGCACACGTAACATATAACACATAAGACAATAGTAAAGGCCTTGTAGCTTTACCTAGGTGAAATCTCCATTGGAATGTTCAAAAACTCCACAGTCAAAAAATAAAACTGATCAGAAAAAACATTAACCTAGGTCTGTATGAGCTCAAAAATAAAATAGAACTTTATGATGTGGGAAAAAGCAATAATAAAATAGATATTGAAAAAAGCATCCTGGTTAATCACTGTCGCAGATGTAAGAATAGCCAAGCTGGAGATCTGGATATCAGCTGTTATGGATTTGAGTAGAATCATCTTCCTTTTGGTCTGTAGAAATTGTTTTAGTTAGTGTCTCTGGAATCCAAATCGGCTGCTGTTCTTCCTGTGGAAAAACACAAACAGAGCCCCGACTCCAGACTATCACTGGGTCAGGACCTTTCCATTGTCCTGTTAGAATATCTTTCCAAAGTACCTTAGGCTTATGTACATTTTTTGGATACAAATGTCTTTCCGCAGCACTAAGCCCTGATGAATCCAAATTTAAAAAGTTTAGAGTAAAAAGGGTTATTTTAAGTTTATCTTTGGGGGATATATACCCCTTTCCAATTCCCTCCTTTTGTTTTAATAAGTACATTTTAATAGTTTGATGAGCTCTTTCAACTATGCCTTGTCCCTGTGGATTGTATGGAATTCCTGTTATGTGAGTAATGCCAAATGATGAGCAAAATTGTTTTAAAGAGGTGGACACATAACCAGGATCATTATAGGTTATTAACTGTTTTGGAACTCCCACAGTGGCAAAATTTTGTAAGCAATGAGCTATAACATCTTTAGTTTTTTCTCCAGCATGAAGGGAGCCCATCAGAAATCCGGAAGAAGTATCAACTGTAACATGTAAATATTTTAATTTTCCAAATTTTGGCAAGTGTGTGACGTCCATCTGCCAAATGTGGTTAGGTATCAATCCTCTAGGATTGACTCCAAGATTAACTTGTGGTAAAGGGGTCACACAATTTTGACATTGTTTTATTATATGTCGGGCTTGTTCTTTAGTTATTTTAAAACGCTTTTGTAAAGTATTAGCATTGACATGGAACCTTTTATGAAAATGTGTAGCTTCTTCTAGTGTAGAGAAAATATGTATGTCATGTGTAGATTTATCTGCTAACTCATTGCCCAAACTAAGGGCTCCAGGCAATCCTGTATGTGCCCTGATATGTCCTATAAAGAATGGATGTTTTCTGTCCCAGATTAGACTTTGTATAGTGGAAAACAAAGAGAAAACAGTAGAAGAAGGGGAAATCCTATCAGCATCTTCAAGGGATACTATAGCATTAACTACATACTGACTATCAGAAAATAAATTAAATACAGAATCTTTAAACATCATAAAAGCTTGTAATACTGCATTAAGCTCTACCTTTTGAGCTGATTGGGTACTAAAAATGTAAAAGTTTGATCAGGGGTAACTACTGCTGCTGTACCATTATTTGACCCATCAGTGAATACATTTGGAGCATTCATGATAGGGGTTTTTCTTGTCATTTTTGGAAAAACTACAGGATGTTTAGACCAAAAAGACAACAAAGGATTAGATGGTAAGTGATTATCAAATGAAACATTAGATTTACACATGATTATTGCCCAAGTATTTAACTCATTAGCTAAGTCATCAATTTGATCCATATTATATGGAGTAATAATTTTATTGGGAGAAATTCCAAACACTCCCTTGGCTGCTTTTATTCCTTTGAGTATTAATTGTCCTACAGCCTCAGGATACCTAGTAAGAATAGTGTTAGGAGAATAAGATAAATGTATCCACAATAATGGACCTTCTTGCCAAAATACTCCTGTAGGAATATTTTTTGTTGGTAATACAATAAATAATAAAGTCAAATTTATATCAATTCTATCCAAATGCATATTTTCCATGTATGTTTCAATAATTTTTAATGCCTTTCTTGCTTCAGGCGTTAACATGCGGGGTGAATTTGGATCTGATGGACCTTTTAGGATATCAAATAAAGGTCCCAACTCTCCTGTTGGTATGCCTAGATAAGGCCTTATCCAATTTATGTCTCCTAATAACTTTTGAAAGTCGTTAAGTGATTTGAGTTGATCTACTTGTATTTGAATTTTGGGTGGACAGACCATGGTTGAGGATAATAGAACTCCTAAATAATTAATTGGAAAATTTAATTGTACTTTATCTATTGCTATCTCTAGATTATAATTTTTTAATAAATTTGTAAGTGTGGCATAACATTCTAGCAATGTGTTTTTATCTTTGTGTGCTAACAATACATCATCCATATAGTGAAATATTTGTAGTTTAGGATTTTGATTTCTAAGTGGCTGGATTGCTTTGTTAACATAAATTTGACACATAGTTGGGCTGTTAGCCATCCCTTGATGGAGTACTTTCCATTCATATCTCTGATCAGGACCTTCATGATTCAGTGCAGGGATAGTAAATGCAAAATGTGGACTATCCTCAGGATGAATTGGAATTGAAAAAAAAAACAATCTTTAATATCTATAGCTAAAACGTACCAGGTTTTTGGCAAAGCAGACAATTGAGGAATCCCCGATTGAGAAGGTCCCATAATAACCATCTCATTATTAATGGCTCTTAAATCTTGCAATAATCTCCATTTACCAGACTTCTTTTTAATGACAAAAATGGGAGTATTGTAAGGAGATACGGAAGGTTGTATATGTCCCTCTGCTAATTGTTGTTTGACCAGGTCATGGGCTGTTTGTATCTTTTCTTTAGTCAGGGGCCACTGAGGAACCCATACTGGTCTATCTGATTTCCAAGTAATTTTGATTGCCTCAGTGACCCCTTCTGAAAACCCAGTCCATGTCTATTTATTCCCTGATCTATTTGAATTGGTGCTGCTATGCCTTGTTCTCCTAATCCTTTTTCTTTCCTGAAACCTTGTCTAGCCCTAATAGTGGGCGCATTTGGATTGATGTTATTTGTTAATGTCAAACCTAATTGATCTAGGACATCTCGTCCCCATAAATTTATAGGAAGATGATCCAATACATATGGCTGTATAGTTCCTTCACATCCTTCAGGATCCTTCCAATCTAATACCATTGCACTTCTATGGGGATTAGTTGCCACTCCTAGGCCTCGAAGCGTTTGAGTGGCTTGTTGTAACGGCCAATGTTTTGGCCATTCCTGAAGAGATATGATGCTAAGGTCTGCACCTGTATCCAGTAGTCCATTAAATTCATGTCCTTGAATATTTAGTTTTAGCATGGGGCGAGAATCTAAATTTAAAGACAGCATAGCCCAATCTACACCTGTGGAGCCTAATCCCCTGGAACCTCTTTCTATAGTACTACTGGAAAATTTATCATGTAGGCTGGGTATTATTAATAACTGTGGTATTCTATCTCCTGGTGAAATTACTGACATACCCTTTGGAGAACTAGCTATAATTTTTATTTCACCTTCATAATCGGGATCAATTACCCCGGGAATTATCATAAGTCCTTTTAGCGTAGAAGAACTGTGTCCTAACAATAAGCCTACTGTTCCTTGGGGAAGAGGTCCTTTTACTCCTGTGGGAATGATTTGAACTCCCATCTCTGGAGTTAGTACTGCTCTGGCGGAGGCGCAGATGTCCAACCCTGCGCTCCCTCTGGTTCGTCTGATGAGTGATCTGATGGATAATGTGTCCTGGGCACTACCCTGATGGTGTTGCTGGGTTCCTCCATGGTGTTTCTGGGTTCCTCCAGTGCCCCGTACATTTGTGGTGCTGGGCCCCGGAGCATTGGGCCCCCCTGTCCGTTTTTTGGCCATGGAGCTCGATGCCTTTCTCCACAATATCATGGGTAAACACTTGGTCCTTGTCTGTTTTTTGATAATGGAATACCCTCTATGGTGGTTTGAGAACGGCATTCATTAGCCCAATGTTTCCCTCTACGGCATCGTGGGCAAATACCCGGTATTCTATTCGTTTGATATCTAGCTTTGTTAAACCCTCCTCCTATGGGGCAACTACTTTTAAAATGTCCTGTTTGATCACAATTATAGCATGTTTTTGGCCTGGCATCTAAAGCCTGTTGTACTGCTGCTAAGACTTGCCCTTGTTCATTAATGTCTCTACATAATTTAATATATGTGTTTAAATCTTCATGTCTCCATGGTCTAATGACCTCTCTGCAGCAACAATTTGCTTGGTCATAAGCCAGTTGTTTTATAAATGGCATTGCCTGTTCTGTATCCCCAAAAATTCTGGAAGCTGCTTGAATAAGCCTATCTACAAAT
Organism: Marmota flaviventris; assembly: GCF_047511675.1. Classification (NCBI taxonomy): domain Eukaryota; kingdom Metazoa; phylum Chordata; class Mammalia; order Rodentia; family Sciuridae; genus Marmota; species Marmota flaviventris. The sequence continues at coordinate 1,022,509 of NW_027288305.1, forward strand.
TCAGCGTAAGGTTCATTAGTTCCTTGTATTACCTTAGATAATTGACCTTGTAAACCTCCATGCCCCTGTAAAGTTTTCCATGCCCTAACCACATCTATAGCAATTTGTGCGTATACGCCAGGATCATATTCAATTTGTTGCTGTTGACCCTCATAAGGTCCTTTTCCTAACAACATCTAGATTTCTTTGAGGGTAACCAGCTGCTGCATTTCGTCTAGCTGTCTCCCTGCAAAATTCCTCATTGGCAACCTTCCATAACAAATATTGTCCTCCATTTAGCACAGATTTACACATACTGGCCCAATCTGCTGGCATCATGTCCAAGTTGGTAATGGATTCGACCATGCTTACAGTGAACGGTGCTTGAGGACCATAGGTTGTTACAGCCTCCTTTAACTGCTTCACTGTTTTGAAATCTAAACCACGGTGAATTCGCTGCCCTCCTGCCTGCTCAAGTACAGGGCATGCTAATCTTTGAGGTCCTGTCTCAGGATCCCATCTATCAACTACGGGGTTTGAGGGCCACTCAGCTATCTCCATAGGGGGTGCTGTTCGATGAATTAAGCCCTCTGGTGATAGAACGGTGTTAGTAGCAGCCTCCTGTTGTGGCTTTTTCCCTAATAGCTGTTTCTCCTCTAAGCTTTCTTCCTTTAAATTTTCTTCCTCTGTCTGACTAGCTTGAGAGACCTTCTCTTTTGCTTGATCTAAAATGTCTTTCTCCATGGTCTGAACCTCTCACAATTTACTTAACACTCTTTCAATTTGTTTTTTACTAATTTCTAATCTGTTATAAAGATAACGCAACCCAATAAGATAACACAAAACAAAATCGAAACAGAATGAAACAAAAACGGAACAAAAAATCGTTGTATCAGTTTTCCTATTTTCTTGACATGTGCATTTGTGGTCTATTTCTATCTCTTCTTCAGGGGCGAACAACTTCAAACCTTGAGCCAACCATTTTTTTCCAATCTGCCTGAGAAAATTCTAGGGATAGGCAGCTTGAAACAAACACAAAACAAATCAAAACAAGAACACATTGTTTTTTAAAATGGTCACCCATTCTCTCGCCTTCCCTTAGGGGCAAGCAATTTCACTTACCCCGAAGCTTCAGACGTTCCCCGCACGGGCCGCCAAATGCCGCAGTCTGGCTGGGCACAAATCACGAGCCACTGAAGCAGGAAAAACTTTATTTTTAAACTGCAGGAAAACACTTCACACAGCTCACGGGGAATCCTCCCAAATGCCACGAGGCTTGTCCAGGAACCCCCAGCCGGAAATATCTCTCCCGGAAATCCCTCCTCCTGCACTTCCCCAACCAATGGGAACTCTCGGGGAATCCCCGGAAATCCCCACGAGAACTCCAAAATAGTGCGAGAACTCAAAAGTTGCGGCAGAGGCGGATAGTAATGCCTCGCCTGTCAATCAATACTGTTGGCAAAATGCCAGGGGCCATACAGACTCGGCCGAGGCTCTCAGCAGTAAAGAATTCAGGATATACATGCTTCAGATGATCTTGAGTCTCAAGGAAGACATTAGACAGCAAAATCAGACAATGAAAGATCACTTCAACAATGAATTAAATAAAGAAATGCAAGAAGCAAAAGATCAACTATACAGGGAGATAGAGGTTATAAAAACAAACAAACAGAAATCCTAGAAATGCAGGAAGCAATAAACCAACTTAAAAACTCAATTGAGAATATTACCAGCAGAGTAGAACACTTAGAACATAGAAAATCAGACAATGAAGACAAAGTATTTCAACTTGAAAAGAACATAGACAGCTCAGCAAGACTGTTAAGAAACCATGAGCAGAACATCCAAGAAATATGGGATAACATAAAGAGACCAAACTTAAGAGTCATTGGGATACAGGAAGGTATAGAGGTCCAAACCAAAGGAATGAGCAATCTGTTCAATGAAATAATATGAGAAAACTTCCCAGACTTGAAGAATGAGACAGAATCCCAAATCCTAGAAGCCTACAGGACGCTGAATGAGCAAAATAATAAGAGATCCACACCATCAAAAGACTACCAACTAAGAAAAGCCCAGGACCGGATGGGTATACAGCAGAGTTTTACAAAACCTTTAAAGGGGAACTAATACCAATACTTTTCAAGCTATTTCAGGAAATAGAAAAAGAGGGAGAACTTCCAAATTCATTCTAAGAGGCCAACATCACCCTGATTCCTAAACCAGACAAAGACACTTCAAAGAAAGAAAACTACAGACCAATATCTCTAATGAACCTAGATGCAAAAATCTTCAATAAAATTCTGGTGAATCGGATACAAAAACATATCAAAAAAATTGTGCACCATGATCAAGTAGGATTCATCCCTGGGATGCAAGGCTGGTTCAGTATACGGAAATCAATAAATGTTATTCACCACATCAATAGACTTAAAGATAAGAACCATATGATCATCTGGATAGATGCAGAAAAAGCATTCGACAAACTACAGCATCCCTTTATGTTCAAAACTCTAGAAAAACTAGGGATAACAGGAACATATCTCAATATTGTAAAAGCAATCTATGCTAAGCCTCAGGCTAGCATCATTCTGATGGCGAAAAATTGAAGGAATTCCCTCTAAAATCTGGAACAAGACAGGGATGCCCTCTCTCACCACTTCTGTTCAACATAGTTCTCAAAACACTGGCCAGAGCAATTAGACAGACGAAAGAAATTAAAGGCATAAAAATAGGAAAAGAAGAACTTAAATTATCACTATTTGCAGATAACATGATTCTATACCTAGCAGACCCAAAAGGGTCTACAAAGAAACTATTAAAGCTACTAAATGAATTCAGCAAAGTAGCAGGATATAAAATCAACATGCATAAATCAAAGGCATTCCTGTATATCAGTGACAAATCCTCTGAAATGGAAATGAGGACAACCACTCCATTCACAATATCCTCAAAGAAAATAAAATACTTGGGAGTCAACCTAACAAAAGAGGTGAAAGACTTATACAATGAAAACTACAGAACCCTAAAGAGAGAAATAGAACAAGATCTTAGAAGATGGAAAAATATACCCTGTTCATGGATAGGCAGAACTAACATCATCAAAATGGTGATATTACCAAAAGTTCTCTATAGGTTCAATGCAATGCCAATCAAAATCCCAACAGCATTTCTTGTAGAAATAGATAAAGCAATCATGAAATTCATATGGAAAAATAAACGACCCAGAATAGCAAAAACAACTCTAAGCAGGAAGTGTGAATCAGGCGGTATAGCGATACCAGACATCAAAGTATACTACAGAGCAATAGTAACAAAAACAGCATGGTACTGGTACCAAAACAGGTGGGTGGACCAATGGTACAGAATAGAGGACACAGAAACCAATCCACAAAACTACAACTATCTTATATTTGATAAAGGGTCTAAAAGCATGCAATGGAGGAAGGATAGCATCTTCAACAAATGGGGCTGGGAAAACTGGAAATCCATATGCAAAAAAAATGAAACTGAATCCCTTTTCCTCGCCATGCACAAAAGTTAACTCACAATGGATCAAGGAGCTTGATATCAAATCAGAGACATGGCGTCTGATACAAGAAAAAGTTGGCTATGATCTACATACTGTGGGGTCGGGCTCCAAATTCCTCTATAGGACACCCATAGCACAAGAGTTAATAACTAGAATCAACAAATGGGACTTACTCAAACTAAAAAGTTTTTTCTCAGCAAAAGAAACAATAAGAGAGGTAAATAGGGAGCCTACATCCTGGCAACAAATCTTCACTCCTCACACTTCAGATAGAGCCCTAATATCCAGAGTATACAAAGAACTCAAAAAATTAAACAATAAGAAAACAAATAACCCAGTCAACAAATGGGCCAAGGACCTGAACAGACATTTGTCAGAGGAGGACATACAATCAATCAACAAGTACATGAAAAAATGCTCACCATCTCTAGCAGTCAGAGAAATGCAAATCAAAACCACCCTAAGATACCATCTCACTCCAGTAAGATTGGCAGCCATTATGAAGTCAAACAACAAGTGCTGGCAAGGGTGTGGGGAAAAGTGTACACTTGTACATTGCTGGTGGGACTGCAAATTGGTGCAGCTAATTTGGAAAGCAGTATGGAGATTTCTTGGAAAGCTGGGAATGGAACCACCATTTGACCCAGCTATTCCCCTTCTCGGTCTATTCCCTAAAGACCTAAAAAGAGCATGCTACAGGGACACTGCTACATCGATGTTCTTAGCAGCACAATTCACAATAGCAAGACTGTGGAACCAACCTAGATGCCCTTCAATACACGAATGGATAAAAAAAATGTGGCATTTATACACAATGGAGTATTACTCTGCATTAAAAAATGACAAAATCATAGAATTTGCAGGTAAATGGATGGCATTAGAGCAGATTATGCTAAGTGAAGCTAGCCAATCCCTAAAAAAACAAATGACAAATGTTTTCTTTGGTAAAAGGAGAGTAACTAAGAACAGAGTTGGGAGGAAGAGCATTAAAAGAAGATTAACATTAAACCGGGATGACAGGTGGGAGGGAAAAGGAGAGAGAAGGGAAATTGCATGGAAATGGAAGGAGACCCTCATGGTTATACAAAATTACATACAAGAGGAAGTGAGGGGAAAGGGGAAAAAAAACAAGGGGTAGAAATGAATTGTAGTAGATGGGGTAGAAAGAGAAGATGGGAGGGGAGGGGAGGGGATGGGGGATAGTAGAGGATAGGAAAGGCAGCAGAACACAACAGACACTAGTATGGCAATATGTAAATCAATAGATGTGTAACCGATGTGATTCTGCAATCTGTATACAGGGTAAAAATGGGAGTTCATAACCCACTTGAATCAAAGTGTGAAATATGATATATCAAGAACTATGTAATGTTTTGAACAACCAACAATAAAAATTAAAGGAAAAAAAAAGAATGTTCCATTATATGGATAGACCGCATTTATGTATCCATTCATAGGTTGATGGGCATTCAAGTTGTTGCCACATTTTTGCTACTATGGATAATGCTGCTGTGAAAGTTGGTGCAACAGTTTTAATTTAGTGGGCTTTCCTTTCTATGGGATAAATCCCTATGGTATCTATTTTAACTCTATTTTTAATCCTTTGAGGAAATGCCAAACTCTTTTCCAAAGAGGTTGCAACATTGTACAATCCCATCTGCAGTGCATGGGGTCAACTTTCTTTACATCCTCACTTGTACTTATTATCTGGTTTTGGTGACAGCCACCTTAATAGATGTGAAGTAGTATCTCATTGCAGCTTTGATTTGCAATTCCCAGATGACTCATGATGCTGATCTTCTCTTTATATTTAATAATCATTTGTATAAATTCTTTTGAGAATTATCTGTCAGATTTTTTGCCCAATATTTAATTGGGTTGCCCGTTTATTTTTGCATTGCAAGAATTCTTTATATATTAATACATTAATACATTAAAGATATAAATCCATCATATAAAATTTACAAATATCCCCCCATTCAATGGCTATCAGTTATTTTTCTCTTTCTTTCTTTCTTTTATTTTCAGTACTGGGTTTTGAACACAGAGCCTCACACTTTCTAGGCAAGCACTGTACCACTGAGCTATGTCCCAGCCCCATACACTTTTGTGATGATGTCCTTCATGGTACACAAGTTTTCCATTTGGATAAAGTCCAATTTACTTTTTTGTTGTTGTCACTTTTTTTTGATGTCAGATCTAAGAAATCATTGTCTATTCCAAACACAGGAAAATTCATGCCTATGTTTTTCTAAGAGTTTTATGTGTTTAGCTCTTACGTTTTAGGTGCAACCTATTTTGAGTTAAGTTTTATATATGGTGTGAGGTAGGGCTCCAACTTCATAAACTTAAGAATTATTTCTCTCTGTGTTTATGTACTTGTGTGTGTGTGTGTGTGTGTGTGTGTGTGTGTGTGTGTGTATATATATATATATATATATATATATATATATATATATATATATACTTTGATCAATACTATAAAGACCTCTCTTAAAGAAAAACTTTGAAAATATTGCTTCCTCCCACACCCCACTGAGTTTTTGATTGTTAATATTGCTCTCTTTCATGGATATTTTCCTCTAAATGTCATTCTTTCTGCCCCCACCACACATTTATTATCTTGCTCTATTTCTAGGTTTTCCTCTTGAAATGTTAATCCTCTTTCTTTTGATTTTTCCTCCTTACCTGATGGCTGTCTTGGGGGTTCTAAGTATCCCATCCATACTGTCTGGGGCTGTGGCATGACTACTGCCCTGTGGTGCCTCCTCTGCTGTCCATCTCTAAATATCTCATAATCTTCCTCATGATTTCACCTTAACCTATGGGTTACTTGGAATGGTTTTTTTAGATAGACAAAATCATTTGACAATCTATATTACTATTGATTTATGACATTATTACATTACACTAAGAGGATGCCATGTATGAAATGATTCTGAGTTGGCTTGGCATATGTGTGCTTTAACACATGGTTGACCTTTGAAAATGTTCCATGAGCCCCAGACAATAGCCACTGTCTCTTTATTGAGTTGTTCATATATTAGTTCAAGCTTACTTATGATGTTACTCAAGATTTCTTCTAAATATTATTTTCTGGGACCACATATAATAATCTAAACATACAAATAAAAATGTTACTTCTAAAAAAAAAAAAAAAAAAAAAAAGAACTCTAGAGTTGTGTTTATATATTCCAAGTAAAGCATTTAGCCCCACTACATACACTTTTTCCCTGGGTTATTTTAAAAATGGAAAAAAATATAATTCTTGAGAAACAAGAATTATCAATATTTGAAAATAAAATACCAAATTAAATTTAATTGCTCATAAGTTTACTTTATAAAAACATTACTTTAAAAAAAAAGTACTCTTCTCTTTGCTTTAAAACACCAAACTAAAACATATGGTACTTCATAATAAACTTAATGGAGATGGTATTGTATGCAATAATAATATTTAGGGTTGCTAAAAAGTTTCTTTCAGAGAAATGTGTTATAATAGAAAGAAAATATAGAACAGCTTCTTGATAGGCAGGTGCTTCCTTCACTGATGTATTTTTGTGATTGACTTTCGAGGGTAAAATTCATTATCAAGAAATTCTGTCCTGAAATTATTTTACAATAAATTGGTTGCATTAGATAAATGAAAACTAGGTGTTTTTTTCTCTAAGAAGTTCACCATGTTTGCTTTTCTCAGCTCATTTAGAAAGAATGAAAATATGGAAAGCCAATTTACATTGTAACTGCAGGCATCAAACCAATTTGACATTGTAGATGCAAAAAGTGAAATATATAAAATCATTTTCCTTTTAAATCACAAGAATAATGATCCTAAACAAGATGAAGAAGATTGTAGAGTAGATTTTTGTTTAAACTTGGTTGAAGTATAATAAAACACAAACTTACCTGTGAGAGTTTATCAGATTCATTAGGCAGAAAGTAATATTTTGGGGTGGGGTGGATTATAGTGTCCTGGAAATTGGTACACAATAAACATAGCCAGTCTACAGATCATGAAGAACCAAATGAATGATGGTAATGCATTTTAAATTACCTTGAATTTGTAAAGAAGCAGTAAAGCACAATCTCATTCTAGTTTGGAAAGATTAGTTTTGCTGCAATATGGAGCAATTATTAAGTGAAATAAAATAAGAGGAGAGACTACTTTTAAAATGTTATTGCACTGATTCTGAAAAAACATTTATTAGGTCCTGGAGTAAAACACTAGCAACTAAAATAGAAGAGATAGATTTGGAAATTATTTAGTAGTAGAATTTCTTGAACTTGAGATAGATGATTGTCCAAGGTTAAGTGTCAAGGATGACACATAGGGGCTTTATAGAAAATTATTTTGATAACTATGTCATTGGGACAGAGAATCTAAAAGAAGAAAAAACCTACTAGAAGATGACAAGTTTTGTTTAGAATACTGAGATTGTGATGCATGATGGATATCGAAGTAGGCATGGCTGCTCAGCAATTTGACGTATAATATAAACATTATTAAAAGAAGTGACATAGGTTTTAGTAATGAAATAAATGTAAAGAGTAGGCATAATATTATCACTCATGATTTTTCCTTGGTGAGTATTAGCTTTCTATTTTATTATAGTTGGAGCTCAAATGAAGTATGTTAATTGCAATGGCGAATGTTAAAATGGAGCTCAAATGAAGAATGTTAATTACAATTTTTAATGGGGCATCAATGGCGTCTAAAGGTAGTGAATCAAAAATAGATGAAATTATCTTTTAAATTATTACAATTTCAACAGAAGTTAGCTTCTGCTTTTAATCCTCTGACATCACTAGGATTTATATAATATTCTCAAAATGAATATTACAATTGTGAAGGGAAATACCAAAGGGAAAGTTACAGTAAATACATTTACCAAAAGTCACTCCCCTTGTCATCTCCAATAGTCACTCATACTTGGTATGTAAATACAATGTAAACTTGAAATAACATATTCTCTAATATAGCCAATATTTTTCAACAGAAATCAAATGCTGGGAGCAAGGTGATAAACTGTTACATGTATTTATTTCTAGAAGCATCTTTGCTTAAACTGTTTTTAATATGATTCAGTAATATGTAGACTGAGTATGAAAGGTATTTGCAAACAGTATTTGATTCATTCTACTCCCTCAATTTGTCCTAAGGAGGATTTCAAAATAAGAAATGGAGATATGTATGAAAATGTTCAATGTGATTTAAAAGTTCGCCTGATATCCTCAAGATTTAAATAACGTTATATCAGAAAACTGCATTGAAAATTCACATGCAAGGGAATGGGAAATGAGATTAAAAAGAATGTCTACTAAACCTCGAATCTTAAGATTTTCTTTTTATTCAGAAATTATTTATTAATTGAATTGCATTTCCTTCTTGAGACCAATTTCACTACATGCCTTTTTTTTAAGAGAGAGAGAGAGAGAGAGAGAGAGAGAGAGAGAATTATTTTTAATATTTATTTTTTAGTTATCGGCGGACACAACATCTTTGTTTGCATGTGGTGCTGAGGATTGAACCCAGGCCGCACGCATGCAAGGCGAGCGCACTACCACTTGAGCCACATCCCCAGCCCTGCACTACATGCTTTATTACTTAAATAATACATACATACCAAAATTATCACATTTTATCCATTTTATAAGTAATCAATTTATAGAAAGAAAATACAAAACTTACTCTAATTGTATAGCAATGTAGCCCCATCATATAAAGTAAATGTTCATAAATAAAAATTGGCACTTGTGTATAAAACTTTCATGATCAAGGATCACTAGATACCACCTAAATAAGACATGTCAAGAAGCAGATATTAATTAGATCACCTAAAAAATTGGTGTCTATTAAAAGATTTTAAAACAATATTATTAAAAATTGTGTAGCCAGGGAAAATTGAAGGAGCAGGAGAAAGAAAAATGGAGCTCAAATGAACTATGTAAATTATCATTTTTAATGGAGCATCAATGATTTCTAATGGTAATGAATCAAAAGACAGATGAAATTATCTCTTAAATTTTAGTATTCAAAACAAATAAAGTTAAGAATGTATAAATCTGTGAGACTAGGGAACAAGAGAAAATAAATTTTCATTTTTAATTTATATAGTTTATATGCTTATATGGAGTTATTTAAAAACATTGCATCTATAATAAACACATTTCTTCTATAACATATTGTTCAGTTTTAAAATAGTTGCTATAATTATTATTTGAAATTGAAATGTGTTTTAAAATAATAGGATAAAAACCTAGCACAAAATAATGTATGCCATGTATTGCACATGCAGCCGTGAACTCCCTGATCTTCAGACTGTCTCTCTGGAGGCTCAGCCGAGCTCTGATGCTTCCCTGCTGCTCTCTATGTGGTTTCTGAGCCTCACAGCCATGTGAATTCACAAATGCCACCTGGGGATAGTGACCAGAATGGCAGCCCATCTTCAGGCTGTGACCTTATTCCTGGGCAGGGGGCTGTGAGACCTGGTTGTGTTGGAAATGCGATGCCTCTGAATGGATATTTAACAAGTGGAGTCAGTGCTGTTACTTGATCTCAGTGGCAGAGGGTCTGATTGAAGCTAGTGTCTTATGGCTGAAAGAGAAAGTCCCTGGTCTGTTTTCCCGTGTTTTGCTGAGAAGGTTTGAATTTTTGTAGAGTCAGATTTATCTGTCTTATTCTTTGTGGTCTCTGGCTGTGTTATCATGCTTCAGTTGCTTTTGCTAAGCCAAGTTTATACAAGTCATCATCTACATTTTCTTCCAGTGTTGTTGTGTATTCAATGATTCATTTTGGCATAAGAGATGAGGTGGAGATCCAACCTCACCCTTGCCCATATGGCCAGGTGTTAGTCCAGCACTGCTGATTGAGTGATCAGTTTTCTGTGAAGTTCTAAAGTATGATTCTTACTGTTTAGTATCTGGTTTCCTGTTAATAGTGTAATTTACATGACTTTGCTTATCAGTGAGGTTCTACATAGTTCACATATTTATTAGCTCTTAGCTAATTTGGGGGTTTTCTGTTCTTTACTCATTTGAAAAACTGTATTCTTGGTGTTTTCATGTTAATATTCAATATATTTTGTTGATATTTAAATAAACTTTATGTTATTAATTTTGATCGCTGATTTTTGATTGCCTTTTAGTTTGGCTTATGATTTTTTCACAGTATTAGGAATTGAACTAAGCACCTCATGTGTGCTAAGCAAGTGTCCAGCCTTTTTGACTTTTTATTTTGGGGCAGGGTCTAGCTAAGTTTTTCAGGGTGTCCTCAGTCTTGGAATCCTCCTGTCTTGGCTGCCCGAGTAGCTGGGATTACAGGTGTACCTACCATACCTGGTTTTGCTCATGATTTTTTTTTCTACCAGGGATTGAACCCAGAGGTGCTTAACCACTGAGCCACATCCCCAGCCCTTTTTATTTTTTACTTTGAAACAGAGTCTCGCAAAGTTACTTAGGGCCTTGCTAAGTTGCTGAGACTGGCTTTGAACTTGGAATCTTCCTGCCTCAGCCTCCCAAATTGCTGGAATTACAGGCATGTGTCACTGCACCCAGCTGCTTATGATTTTTTTGATATAAGTGAATATTGTGCTTTTATGCAGTTAAATACATTTGTGTATTTATTGGCATTTCATTCATTGTTTTTATGCTTTTGAGATCCTTCCTCATCTCATGATCAGCAGATGCCTTAGGATATTGATGTATGCTAACATTAATTTTTGCCTTTAACGTTTTAGTCCTTTTTTTTAATATTTTGATTCATGGTATGTGTCTTGCTCAATCATTCACTTTTCCAGCAATGTTGGTGAAATATTTCATCTGTTGTCCAGATTATTCCTAGAACACATATGTGCCTTTAAAGGAAGGGTCTTATTCTGGACCACCTGCTCTGTTTCCCCCACCCCCCATTTGTTTGTGTTTTTATTCTTTTTAGTATTCTACTTTTTCTCTTCCTCATTTTTGTTAAGATGGTATGTGCATGTGATAGAACAGAGAGTCCGTAGGGGCTGGGAGTGAAAGTGGCCGTTACTCTTTCTGACCTCAGCCCACCTGTCTGCTGTTTAGGGCCATCGCTTGTGACCACTTCTCCTTTCCCTGTCTGTGGTCCCTGGCTGCCGGTATGCAGCCTGCTCTAGTGACCTTTCTTGGTTTATCCCTTCAGGACAATACTTAGGGTTCCTTGCTGTGACAGATGGAGTTTTTTGCTACTACCTTACTTTTCCCTGGCTCCAGTCAGACACACCCACCCATAATTCTGCCTGTGTATGTTTTAGTTCCTTGTATAATATATTTTATTTCAACATCAACTCCTTTCCATCAATTGTAGCCAGCATTTTTTGACTGGTAAGGACCTTCCTAACCTGTTCCCTTCTCCTCTCCACATCCACTGTCCTTGTCTTTACTCCTTTTCCAGTGATGAGCTTAACGACATTTCCTTAACTTTGTCATGGTGTTTATTATCTCAGTTTTAGAATTTGATCTTACAGGTTGAAAACAAATAACGTTTATGTGGTTATTTTTATGTTGTTATTTTTATGTAAATGGAATTGTTTGGTAGGTTGTACATCAAGTCTGGTTTTTTAACTGAGCCTAATATTTGTAAAATCCCATCCCTGTCATTTCAGCAAGTAGTTCATTGCTTTTTATTGTTTAACAAAATCCATTGTGTGGAGATATCTCACCTTGTTTATTTATTTATTTATTGGTTGGTTGGTTTGCTACTGGGGATCTGGGATTGAACCCAGGTTTTACCACTGAGCTGCATCCCCAGCCCTTTCTGTTTTTTATTTTGACCAAGTTGCTAAGGGCCTAGCTAAGTTGCAAAAGCTGACCTTGAACTTGCCATCCTCCTGCCTTAGTCTCCCCATTTGCTGGGATTACAGGCATTCACTAGTGCACCTGGCTCTATCAATCTTTTAACGGACATTTTGTTGTGTCCAGTTTGAGGCCTTTATGAATAAAGCTGAAATTAACATTCAAGTTCAAAAAACAAACGACTCTATCCTTGGTTGAAGAGTCAGCTGGTGAGTCAGTCTAGGATTGCCTATCCTTTTCTGACCAATAATGCATTTTAAATTGCTATAGCATACATTTTACTTGGTGTTTTTTTATTTTCTTTTTTTAATTTTCTTTTTTTGGGTAAAGCTATAGCTGTTAATTCATTGTGCCTCTTTAAGGAAAAGAAAACAGAATTGGTCTGACTTTCATAGCCTCACTTTTGCAATTTGGATACAGCATAGGCTTTATTTCACTTAGGACATTGGTTCAGGTATTAGAAAATTTGCAGGTGGATATTGGGAGAATTTGATCAGCTGGCATGCTTCTGATTTCAAAAAGATGGAGGGGCAGGTGTAACTTCAAATAATAGAGCTGAAGCCAGGGTAAATCAGTGGCAGCAATGGCTTGTGACAGCTAACTGTCAGTAACATAGGCATAATGAGTCCCATGGTGCCATCGGCTTGGGAGGGAGTGATCCTAGTGAATGTACAGCTCTCTTAAAGAGGGATTTGGGAACTGGGGGTTGAGACGTGGGCCAGAAGTCAATGGGCCCTGCTTGGAGCGTGTTTCAGAAAACTGTGAGCAGGTGAACTCTGGCTTCTCCCTGGCACTGACGTGGGATCTCTTTGATGATGTTGGTTGCTGAGTGATTTGTTTCTTTTGTGTTTGCATTTAGTCATTTGAAGGAACAGCATGTATGTTACTGGGCTTGATTTGCAAATGTGTGTTCCATTCATATCCCTTGCCAGCCATGATTTCCCTCACAGTAAAAGTCGAGGTTCCTGGTGACTGAATGAGTGTAAACTAAGCAAATTGCTAGGTATTTTGAATACTTGATTGCACAGCACAGTCAGTTTTTATTTTTGCAAATGTGCAAAGCGAATACCTGCTCTCAAAGCAGCTGCCACTGACAGGATGCCACTGAGGCCAGGAACAGAGTTGGTCCTGAAAGGGCCTTTCTGAGCACGGTGCCAGGTACACTGAAATAGTTAACTCTTGAACTAACAAAGGGATGCTGGTTTTTCTACTGAAGACATTAGATCCACATTGGATCAGCTGACATGCTTCTGAGTTCAGAATGATGGAGGGGCACGTATAACTGGCCCCTCCATGGTACTTGATAGGGACCAAGAATAAAAAGGGAAATTGAACATCAAAAAAAGGAGGAAGAGCAGCTTCTGAGGGAAAAAGACTGTTCTGGAAGTTGAACACGTGGAGCTGTATGAAGGGCTCACCTCTCTGTCCATTGTGCTGTGTTCTCATTTGGACTTTCTTGGGAACGACACGGGACCCTGGATGGGCCTGTAGCCCAGCAGTGCACTGTACTTGCCAGCACAGATTCCTATGTTGACAGCTGTGTTGAGGTTTCCAGTCTGGGGTCAGGAGGAGAGCACTGCCAGCCCTGTCCCTAGCAATCTGTGACCTGCTAACGAGACCAGGCCACAAGAGGCCAGGGCCTCCCATCAGCCTGAATCTTGCATGGAAGATGGCACAGGACCCCTTGCTTCTTCTCTGAGGGTCCCACCTGTCTGTCTAAAGGTGGGGCAGGTGCCTCAGCAGTAGGGGTCGCCAGCCTTAGCTGAGCACTGAGAGCACCAGGGAGCAGGAGGCCTGACATGGTGACAGGGAGACCTGCAGTTCTCTGCTCCTAGCAGGGAAGAGATGGTCTGCTCTGGTGGGCAGGTGCAGGGGACTTTAGTGAAGATCTCTTTGCAGAAGTGTGGGAAGGGCAGTGGGAGGTCATGAGGGCCATCCTATGCTTGAGGTGAGTCACTGCAAGGACCAGAAGACCCCCCATGTCCCAGGAGACAAGGAGAGTGGCATCTGGCCCAGAACAGAGTCAGGATGGACAAGCTGTGGCCAACGTTGAGGAGTGCAGCTAGCCAGCAGGATGGCTTCCCTTCCTCTAGTCCCTCCTTCTGATCTGCCTGGGTTCCCAGAGGACAAGCTATAACCATGCAGATGGACCACCTAGCACCCATCAGTCACCTGGGTGTGTGTGTGTGGGTTGCAATCCCAGGGCCCAGTGAGGACACTTGCTGCAGTCCTGTTTCATTGTGTCTTTTGCTGAGGGGGCCCCCTTACTGCTGCAGGCATGTTCAGGGGTCACTGACCATCCCACAGCTCTTCCTCCAGAACCGGGTTCCCACCTTCTTTGTGTCTCAGGTTCCTGAAAGAGCTGGTGCAGCTCTTCCCGGCCCTCAGCCCAGCAGGCGCCATTATTCTTGCAAGGACACTCAGCATCATCCTGCCCCAGAGTTGTTGGGCCCTGGCTTGTGGCATCTGGTGTTTTCACCCCAGGTACCCAGTACCTGCCCTCCTGTGTGGGTTTCCCAGCCTGGACATCAGTGTTCCTGGAGATAAATCAGTGCATTGGCCAGGATTGTGTGCATGCAAGGCCACGGAGATGGGGCTGCACTGGAAAAGCACTGGAGAAGATAACAGAGGAGCATTTTAGGGACAAGCCACTGGTCTGCTGGAGACAAGCTAAAACCTTGCTAATATTTGGTTGCATTTTAGGCCTAAACTTCCTGTGAACTGTAGCTTATCCAGCCCATACCAGCCCCGGCTCACCATGGCTCCTCCTGGGCCCGGCCTCTCATTCACCTTGTGCTCTAGCTGAGCTCCCCCAACCCTACTCCCCTCCAGACCCCTGATTCCATCCCCAGCTCCCTCCCCCAGGCACCTGGCTCAGGCCTGACCCTTACTCAAACCCCATCTCCCTCACCCACCTTTGAGATTCCACCACCCCAGCTCAGAGTTCAACACCCCTGACCCTGGACCCTATTCCAGGTGGCCTTGCCTGTGTCCCTGTTCACACACTCTCCCATGCCTCCTCCCACTGAGAACAGCTCCTCTCTGCCACAAGACTGCTGTATCCATCAGGCTGGTTTTTGGGCTGTCTCTGGACCTACCTGTGGTGTCATATCATGTGCTGGGGTGGTGAGGAGTCAGAATCAGAATCAGATTCAGTCAATGTCTCTATAGTGAGCAAAGCTGGAGAGACCAAATGTCGAGGGGCCACCTGTGGCGGTAGTGAGGAACGGGCGAGGGTTTCTTCTGGCTGACCAGGGGCCGCCATTGTCTTCCTTGTGGTGAGGATATTCCCTATTCAGTGTGGTTTCTCATTTCCTGGTTAAGAAGAGGTTGAGAGGGGATGGCTTGTGACATATGGGGATCTTCAGAACACATGTTATTCCCATGATCCTTTTTGCCTTCCTCTTCCTCTGTGCAGCTGTGCTCATCCCTGTATGATCTGGAAGACCTTCAGGGCCATAGAGGGTTTGAGGTGGCTAAGACAGAGACCTGGAGGAAGGGTTACTGGGAGAGCAGGAGGTAACAGGAGAGGGGTTCTCTGACATTATGTTGCCTGGAGCCCAAACTGCCAGGCCTGGGGCCTGGGTGGGGTTGGGCTTGAGGTACCCACAGGGAGGATGTGGAACAGGCAGGACCTGACCACAGATGGGTGGGGACAGGGAGGTGGATGGCTGCAAGGTCCAGGAGCAGAACTGGGGTTTTCTTGGTGGTGGAGGATGGGAAGGGCTGTGCGGTGGTGGTGAAGGAGTTGTTCTGGATGTAAGGCTGCAGACAGGGAGGGAGGGCATGGCATGGAGGTTCCCAGGCCAGCAGAAGGTCTGCCTGCATTAACCAGAGCTCCTGAGCTAAGCAGCCTGGCCTGGAGCATCTGCTGATGGAAGGTGTCTGGGCCTGAGCTTGCTTGGGAAGGGGACTGGATGGGCTGTGGGGAGTCTCCTCACCATCACCAAGTGGATCGTGTGTTCTCTGTGGCTGGGCATTGGACATAGGTACAGGGTGTGGTGGCTGGTGGGATCTGGTGAGACTCCTGGCCACAGACCCTGTATGGGGGATCAACTAACTGAGAAGATCCCGTCTTGTCTGTGCCTGGGGGCGCGGGGGAGTCTATTATTCTTGGCATGAGTAGAACAGATTGTTCTAGGCTAGAAAAAAATCAAACCAAAATAACAAAATGACTTAATTATTTGCCAGCACCCTTGGAAATTAATTATTCTTTCTAATATGAACCTCTAATGCAAGTTGGATATATCTCAGATGCGTGTGGGATTTTTAAAAAATTCTTTTTGAGTTTCTGGACTTTGCTACATTTACCCAGAGGCCTGGGTTTTCTGGCTATTTTATTTTTCATGGGGCCCAGGTCAGAAGCCAGGCCCCTACTTTCCCCATGCCCATCAGGTGTCTAATCCCCCACCTCAGTCACTTCTGAGCCTGTCCTGGGGCACCGGGAGATGCCATTTCACTCACTGTGTCATATTATGCAGGTGACTTCTGGTGGGCCTCCTAATTCTGTCCCCACCTGTCCCAGTGCTGGCAGTGCCTTGTCATCTTCAAGCCCTGCTTTACGTTCGTGGCACTTGATGGAGGTGTAATTTATACTGGTGACATGCACACCTTCTGAATGGTCAGCAGGTGGTTTTCAACAGATATGGCCAGGTATCGCTTAGCAACAGGAAAGTGTTTGGAGAAACGAGTTGTCAGGTGACTTTATTGTGGGGACATCACGCAGTGTAATGACGCACCGCCCAGGTGGTGCAGGCCCATCACTGGGTGGCCTCTTGTACTGTCAAGCAACACAGTGCCCTGTATAGAGGCGCATACTTATAATCCTAGCTCCTCCGGAGGCTGAGGCCAGCAGAGGATTGGGAGTTTGAGGCCAGCCTTGGCAACTTAGCCAGATCCTGTCTCAAGGTAAAACAAAAAGGGCTGGGGAGGTAGCTCATGGTCAAGTGCTTGCTCTGGTTCAATCCTGGGTATGCTCCCCCCCCCCAAAAAAAAAAAAAAAGTAATAAACTGGAGACACGAGTCTAATGGAAGCACAGTGTAAGTAGGAGTCCACTCTGAAATAATGATAAAAACTTCAGTTAACAGTAAACATATCACCCTTTAATATGGTCACTTATTGTCCTCAAATGTCATGTACTACACATTACAGTATGCGCTACACTTTGTATGACTTTGTGCAGTAAATTAATTTATGTCAGCTCACTCTAGACATGAATTTATGATGGCCTTGAAGCCGTTGGTGACAGAAGTCTTTCAGCTTCATGTAAACATTGTACCAAGGATTGAACCCTGAGCCTTGGCCATGAGAAGCAGGTGCTTTACCATGAGCTGCGTTGTCCAGGCTGATCTGCACCTGTGATCCTCCTGCCTCAGCCTCCCAAGTGATATATTGGGATCTTACAGGACCACGGCTGTACATGGGATGTCACTGACTGAAATGTCTTATGTGGCACATTGCTGTACTTGTGCCTGGTGATCGTCCTCCCACCTAAAATACAAGCCCTGTTGTCCCCAGTTAGTTTCCTCCTGCTCCTTTTAGTTAGTCTGCACCCATGAAAGCCAACCGCCATTCACACAGTGAAGCTGGGTTGAACTTCAGAGGACTTGCATGTGACAGGCTGTGGTGCCTGGTTTCTGTCTCTCAACACACTGGGTTTGAGATGTACCTATCTTGTGTGTACCACTGAGTTGCTTCTTTAAACTTCTCATTTTAAATTGCTTCATTGAGATATGATTTACATAGCATACAGTTTACCCATTTAAAGTCTACAACTCAATGTATTTTTTTGCATATTTCATTTTGAATTTTTAAAATTGTGCTAAAATATAGATAATATAAAATTGGTCATTTTAATCATTATAGTAAGTGTATTATTTACTGGCATTGATTCTGTTTGCAATGTTGTGCAATATCACCACTATTTTCATTTTTTTTCCATCACCCCAAACAGAACCCTGTAACCAATTAAGCAATAACTTTTCCTCCAGCCCCTGTAACCTCTAATCTACATTCTTCCCTATTCGACTTATTTCACATAAACAGAATTGTGTATTTGTCCTTTTGTGTCTGGCTTATATCACTTAACATGTTTTCAAGCTTCCTTTATGTCGTAGTGTAAATTTCATTCCTTTTTAAGACTGGATAATATTCTATTATATGGATATACCAGTTTGCTTATCCATTCATGTATGGACGGGCACTTGGGTGCCTTCATGTTTTAGCTATTGTGAGCAATTCTGCTGGGAACATGGGTGTATAAATGTCCGTTTGTATCCTCCTTTTAACCTAGGAGTGAAATTGAAAAGGATCCTATGGTAACTCTGGTGTCCAGCTGTTTGAGGACCACAGTGGCTGCACATCTGAGATTATGACCAGCAATGCAGAAAGGTTCCGATTTCTCCAGATCCTGGACAGCACTTGTTGGTTTATCTCTGTGTCAAGTTACAGCCATCTTAGGAAGTGTGAGTGGCATCTCATTTGGTTTGGTTGGCACTTCCCTGATGACTAATGTTGTCGAGCATCTTTTCAGGTGCCTTTGGCCACTTGTGTCTTCTCCTTGCTTGTGTTGCTTTTTCATGCTATCATTACTTTATTGACATATTTGCATATTGGGAAATACATACTTCATAAAAGTAAAACTTAATGCATTGGACAAATTTATATATGCACATGTAAATATCACCCATATTGAGACAGGATGATTCTGTCACACAGAAGTTTTCTATGCCACTTTCCATTAATCCCCACCTTCTTCCCATCACTGTGTATTAATTTTTAATCTTGCTTATTCTTGGATTTCATTAGATGAATAAAAAAACAAGTGTGTGTGTGTAAGTGCGTGCGTGTGTGTGTGTGTGTGTGTGTGTGTGTATTTGGCTGT
The DNA here is from genome assembly GCF_047511675.1 of Marmota flaviventris. NCBI lineage: Eukaryota > Metazoa > Chordata > Mammalia > Rodentia > Sciuridae > Marmota > Marmota flaviventris. The sequence continues at coordinate 1,041,718 of NW_027288305.1, forward strand.
GGTGTTCAGTGTAGTGTTTGAGGTCTGTCAGTGTTCTTGTGTATCAACCAGGACGTTTTCTTTGTTGCTGAGCAGTTTTCCTGAGTTTGGGTACAGCCGAGTTTACTCATTCAGTCTCTTGATGATGAATATTTGAGCTTTTTGCTGTTTTTGGCTTTTCTGAATATAGCCGCCCTAAACATTTTTGTACATGTCTTTATGTGGAGATAGTCTCTTCTCCTGAGTGGAGCTTCTGGGTCATAAGTGAGGCACGTGCTGAACTTTAATAGAAACTGTCAGTTTTCCAGTGTGTTGTCCCATTTTATATCCCCAACCCCTGGGAACACGCATCCCGTCCCACACTGTTGCCAGCATTTGGTATTGTCATTCTTTAATTTTAGCCACTCTGGTGGGTGTGTGGTGGTATCTCATTATGGGTTAAATTTGCATCTCCCTGATGACTAATGATATCAGCACCTTCGCATTTGGAAAAGGTTGTGATTTACATTTTTCACATTAAAAAGTTAAGCGAGAAGATCCTAATGAACACCTGCAGAACAGCCCTGGGAGCTCAGGAAGTCCATTCTGATTGACAGATGTCAGTTTCAGATACACCTTCAATCACAAATGAGTTGGCAACTCAGTTAAAAAATAAAAAGTGAGGGGAGGCATGTATTTAAAGAATATTTGGAAAATAGCAGAAAATGGCCAGGCTCTGTCCTCCCATTTTGCCCCCCACTGAGTACTAGCTTTCTAGAGGGAAAATTCTGGTCCTGACACACGCTGATAGCACCATGATGTTCCTCCTCCAGCTCTGAGCACATTCCAGCCCCTTGGCCCTCCTGCCTCATGCTGACCTGGGATGCCCATCCACTAATCTCTGGCTATTCACAGCCTTCTCTGCACTTGCAACAGAGCCCCTCCTCCCTGCTCCCACAGGGCGACTCTTGGCTTGGCTGAGGATGCTCAGTCTGCACCCGTGCCGTGCCAACTTCTCCCCTGCCTGGACCAGTTTTCGTAGTCTGTGTCCCTCAGTCCCCTGGGCCAGCACCACCTCATCATTGTTTACTTCCTCCTCTCCCTCCCAGGCAGCATCCCTGGGGGGCCTGTCCTGTCAGCATTCATCTTCATGTTCTCAGCCCGGCCAGGCCCCAGCAGGCTGCACTGCTGCTTGTTGGGTGTGGACAGATGCCCATGGGTTGTTGGGCACATGTTCTGAAGGATCTGGGCCTTCCTCCCTGAGAGCGTGCTTTCTGTGGTTTATTTAGTCACACCCTTCCCGAGTGTGTGTGGCCACACCTGTGTATTCCTAAATCTGTGACACAAAATACAGGCCCTTGGACCTTGCATCCTGACCTTCTCCCTGTGGCCACTGCACCCCAGCCTGTGACATGGGGCTGACCTTTGTCCCCATGGGAGCAGGGAGCCCCAGAGTAGGATGTGGCCAGGTGGCTGTCAAGACCAGCTAGGAGGTGTTTGAGGCATGGCCCGAGGCATCTAGGCCAGGACTAGGTGAGGATTTGTTTGGATCATGTATGAGAGAGACCAGGCATGACAGAAAGTGGATGCTTCTCCCTGTCCAAAGAAACAGTGGTCAGGCTAAGAATTAATGAGGTGCATTGAGCTGTATCTGGCATCCCTGAGGGAGTGACCAAGAAGTGTGTGCCTGGTGCCCAGGTCCAGCGTTGGCACGTCACCGTCCACCTGACAGCCCCCCAAGTGCACCAGCCTGGGACCTTGCCCATCAGGTCCTATAGCTCCCAGGCCATGTTAAAAGACCTGGATTCAGGAGGCCTAGGCTGGGGCGTGGATCCTGCCTGTCTCTGAGCTCCCTTGTGACCCTGATGCTGCTGATCCCAGAGCCTCACTTTGAGGGACTGGGGCTGAACCTAAACCTACCAGGAAAGAGCAACTTGGTTGTTGGTGACTGGCTGAGTGGTCCATTCTCGTCCACTCTGTGTGAGGCAGACCATCATTTGTACATCATGGAATTTATACTTGAGATAACATTGCCTTTAAGAAAGGATTTGGGCTTTCTTTATCATTATGGAGAATGTACTGATACCTGAGTGCTTGCAGTGTATGGGGGGTGGGCGAGCTGCTTGGCACATGCTCCAACCATCTGAGAAGGCTTAATTCTCTGAATTGAACATTTGTGGCCAATTTAGATTTTGGGGGGTACTTTTATGTTGTGATTTTACAGGAAATTCATGAAACTGATGGTAAACTCTAGGTACAGAAAGGTTCCATTCATTGTTCATTGGTTGCTGGTTATAGACTTATACAGACACTCTCAACTCTTTTTTGGGGTCTTGGGGGTTGGCCCCTGGGCTTTGTATGTGCTGGGCAACTGGTCTACCTCAGAGCTACACCCCCAGCCCTTTTTATTTTACTTTGAGACAGGATCTCCCTGAGTCACCCAGGCTGGCCTTGAACTTGCCACCCTCCTGCCTCAGCCTCATGCAGCTGGGATCACAGGCATGGCCACTGCCTGCCCCAGCTCTGCCCCAGGGGTTCTTTGATGGAAATAACCTTTCTTTTTTTCACTGTTTACTTACAACCTATGAACTCGCTTTTGTAATTAAACAGGTAGGAGATGGGAAGCTTTGTCAGAATTTGTATTTTCATAAAAATTCTGCATTTTCTGATTATTAAATAGAAGCAACTATTCATTGTAGGAAAGAATGGGACTTTTTACTGGAGAAAAACATAAAGAAAAAGAAGTCACTAATAAGCTCATCATTCAGAATCGTCACTACTGAAATTTGGGTGCATTTCCTGGTATATTTTCATGCATGTTAATGGATGATTTTACAGAATTGTTTATAACAGTTTTCACTTTATATTACTGTTTCATACTGTCCTCATGATTAAACTTCTTTATAGTTTTCATTTTTAATTTATTTAATATTTTTGGTGAGGGGGTACTGGGGAATGAACTCAGGGCCAAATCGACCAAATCCTCAGGCTGATTTTATATTTTGTTTAGAGACAGGGTCTCACTGAGTTGCTTAGAGCCTCACTTTTGCTGAGCCTGGCTTTGAACTCATGATTCTCCTGTCTCAGCCTTCTGAGCTACTGGGATCACAGGTGTGTGCCACCATACCTGGAATACTCCACACTTTTAGTAATACTTGATAACAGGAGATTATACACCATAGGAAATTTTCTTAACCCCCATTTCCACTAATTTCAAAAGGAAAGGACATTTTTTTGAAAAAATGACATTGGCCCCGGGCCTGCAAGGTAGGCGGAACTGTGACCACCGCCAGAACAGGCCCAGTGGCCTGTGGAGGGGCAGAGCTGCCAACCACGCCTGCAAGGTATGCGGACCTGCGACCCACAGGCAGGACAGGCCCAGAGGCCTGCTGAGGGGCAGAGCCGCCCCCTCCCCACCATGCCTAATTCTTACAGTGCAGGAAAGGAAGGTAGGTGTTCTCCGAAGCAAAAAAAAAAAAAAAAAAAAAAATGGCTTCGGGGTCTGCTGGGAGTACCTCAATCCCTCCTTTTACTTACAGGATTAGGTCCTCTGGTTTGATTCCACCCCAGGCACCCTCCATCTCCTAACATTTCGGTATTCAGCTCTCAAAAAGTTCCCTGGGGTTCCTTTAGAGTACCCTCTGAGGTGTCAAAATTTGTAACTGAAAGTTACATTCCTGACCTTGAAGCCAATAAATGCCAATTTAGTAATGAGGACAGGGTTTGAGAAAAAGAAAAAGCGAGGTTTATTACTTTGCTAACAAAGAAGAAACACAGGGGACTCTTCCCCAAAGGTTGTGACTTTCTTGACCTGGAGGGACAAGGGGATTTAAAGGAGTTTCTCTTGTTAATCTGGGAGATACTCAGTTCTTTGATCCCCAGCAGGCATTGCCCTCTGCAGTGGGCGTGCTCCTGGCAGCCAGCTAGGGGCTTCTCTCATCCTGCTTAACAAAGATGGGTAAAGTTCATCACAGTTCTTTAAAACAAAGTACAAAGGGGTGTCAGGTTTACTTGCTTTATTATCCATTTTCATATCCAATATCATTAAGTTTTTACCACAGAAGTCACACAACAAAAGGCACAAAATCAAACAAACAAACAAACAAACAAAAACATATAGAACACAGAACAAAACACAAGAAAACAGAAACCCAGAGCCAAAACAGAAAAACAGAGGAGAAATGCAACGTCTTGCTAAAGCTCCCGGGATAGGAGCGTGTGCGTGCCCGTTGGCACTTCTCTACACTTCCAGAGGAATTCCCTACAGAACATAACAGAGGACAGAACGATTTCTCTTTACTGTCCGGGACAGGAGTATATGTGAGCCTCCCCAGGCCACCTTTCTGTCTTAAGAAGAGATCTCCCTTAACCAGATACCAGATGTTATAAAGACACCACTTACTATGGAGGACTCCTCCATCAGGTGCTTGCTAATAGTTTTAGTGTGGCTGTACACTGCAGTTCTCCAGGGACTGAGGCTCATTCCGAGGCCTTGGAATGTCTCAAGGTGCACACCCCCTAGAGGGCTCTGCAGCCTGGAGCCCTGAAGCAAAGGCAAGCTTTAGAATTTCCAGCAGTCTCCTCTTGTGGTCTGGTCTGGCAGGGTCATCTCACTGGGGAACTCCAAAACGTTAGACCAGGATGCAAGAAAAGACCACTGACTCCAATTAAAATCAAATTAAAGCAAGCTTATTATTTCAACTGACCAGGCTGTCTCTCACATCAAAAACCACAGGAACAAGACAGCACCAGCAGCTTTCCTGAAGCCCAGCTTTATAGCCCAGAAAGTTAAACAAAGGGGCGTTACAGATACAGAACTCTGACGAACATAACACTAATGGTAGTTGAAATTTTTGCTGGCCCCAACATCAGAATTTATGAGAATCATTAGAGAGGTTCATTATCTGGACAGGGAAGGCCAATATTTATGAGGTGTCACTGAAGTTTCAGAGAGGGCTGCTATCTGGTCAGAGAGCCAGGCATGGGTGAGTTCAAGGCACAGGCAGGCATGCCAAGCAGGATCAGAATTTGCAGTAATTATAGTAAAGCCAAAATTATATTTTCATGGCTTTCTGGCAAGATACTCACAATTTTGGGAGAAAATCAGGTTGGATCTATCAAAGAACACTATTCAAACCAAAACACTCCCACATGGCCGTCATCTTCTTCCATATAGACACTCATCATAACATTATAACTGGGGGGTTTCCATAGGGGGAGCAGTCTAAGATGGTGTCCAAAGTAAGCTCTCATGCCCATCATTTGCAAAAAGTCATGGTGGCCTGAATACCCTTCCTGAGAAACAGGATAGATAAAATGGGCCTGCAGTTAATACTGCTCTGCTTCTCAAATTAGAGGCCTCCTGTCTGCCACAGGTAGATTCTTTATGTGTACTGGAGTCACAAAAAGACCCAAACACCTGTGTGCCAGTTACTGTAGGGCTTGCAACAACTCATTTCACCCAGAGGATCCCTGTTCTTAGTTCATAGGCTTCAGGATCCTGACCAGAGGAAGGCAAGATACTTCATCCAAAATTATTCTTCTTTTTATACTTTTAGAATTGGATGGACATATGGGATCTTTATTTAGTTTCCTGGGGTGCTGAGAATCTAATCCATAACCTCACACAGAGCCAAGAGTCTGATTCAGACACATCTTTACAAAGCACTTTACCTAAAAGGCACAGATTAGGCCTTTTCATTTCCATTTGAAACTGTTTCCTTGAGGATTCACAAAGGGGTGTCCTAAGGCAAAGACCTCCCTGACACTCAGGGGAACAGAACAATAAGAAAGAAAAAAGCCCAGGAACAGACTTCTCCACAAGATGAACACTGTGGCATGGACTGCTCCTGATCATGCTACTTGGGTTGCTATCTATCCAAGCAGGGATTCTCCAGAGCAAGCCTGACGGGACACACTAATTTTTGAGTTTTCTGAGATTCTTGGCATTCCCTTCAGCAATACAGTCCATGGCCATGTCACAGAGCTTGAAGGTGGTACACATCTTGGACACAAAAACACAAGCCCCTTCAGAGAGTGGCCAAAATTCAGGAAGATTACAGGAACTTAGGATCAAGGTAGGTGTTGCCCATCTGCAAGGCAAGCAGCAGTCCATTCATCAAATGGCCACAGAAAGCTTTCCACTAGACAGGATACATTCACTACTCCATTCTTCTCTCTACTGTCTTTAACCACAAACCCAGTGGGATCCATTGACATAGAAACACTCACCATTAGCAAAAGGACTCACTAGTTAACAGTCCATTTCAAACACAAAAAAGGTTTTCCTCCATGTTCTCAGAACATGAGACAAAATGACAAATTCAAACACACACCCACTAAGACACACAAATCCCCTCTGGACTTGGTCTGCGTCTATCTACAGTGTCCTCTGATTGGTGGGTGAAATTATTTTCCCCAGCAGTGGACTGTCCTGTCTCAGTTCTGGTCTCCTTGGCCATCTTTCTGTAGTTGTCAGAAGCTAGCAATGAGGTAGTACATTCTTTATAAGAAAAGGCCCATCTTCAGACCATTCCAGGAATTTGGCGATCCACACATCACCAGGTGCCAAGAAAGAATGACTGTTTTCTTGGAACAGACAAACACGTGAGCCCACTGGAACTGGGACTGGCACTGGGTGACTCAATTCCTGGATCCCAACTTCAGAGAGTTCCATCATCAAGGAATTGAGGTGAGATCACTTCCTTCAGGGAAGTGAATGAGGTCACTGACTTGGCAACAATTTTGTCCTAACAGTTGTATCCAAGGATCCCATGAGATGGAGGCTGCCCCATCTTCCTGAGACATTTTCACAAGTTATAAAGGTATATATACCATAGGATCCCAAGATAAGCTATCAACACAGGCCTGATTGTGTCCATCTTCCCTGCATATCATGTTCGATTTGGGTTAGGAGTCATTCTGCTAGATGGATAAGGGAATTGGCAACTGGGATATTTATACGAATGTAAGGTGAAATGTAAGTATGAAAATAGAAAACTAGGTAAGATCTGAAGCACACAAGGGTGTTGGGCCCTTGTTTTGGATACATAGTTTTGAATTATGTTCTGCAGTGATGAATCCTTTAAATCCATAGACAATGGCATAAGATCTTGTACCTGGGACTACTGAATGTAAAAGAGAACATCCAGTGAAATAGAGTCAGTAGGCAGGATTGCAGTGTAGGGTAAGGAAGAAGAGTGAGTTTAGGATTTGGACAAAAGGCCCTTTTTGCAATAGAATTTCTATTAGAGTGTTAATGTGAATGTCAGAACACATGAAGAGTCAGTCACAACAAGGCACTTAGGGAAATAGATATCAATACAGATGTTAGGAGATCAGGCAAAGTACAAAATGAGTAATAATATCAGGGATATTTTCAACAGGGGGGTGGTTGAAAATATTATCTGAGGAAGAAAGAAATGTATACTCACCAATAAGATTGAAATTTGAAAACAATAGGCAATGTAGACATAGATGATTTTAGTAATCCATGCTCTCATTAAAATTAGGCTTTGGTAGAATCATAAGGTATGTGGGAGTTTTGCATTTTGTGTCCATAAAATTATGTGATGGAAGGAATACATAGAGCAGGTGACATGCGTATTTCTTCCACCATTTCTGGGAGCATGTTTTGAAACCCTAACATTTAGTGTTTGGGGATACAAATAGTTGTACCCTGTGTCTCCATATATAGAGATGATGCATGAATAGATCATATGGTGAATAAAAATATAACAGATGACTATTTTAAAAAATGGATTGAATTGATATTTTAAAATATACATGAAATCTGGTATTCATGTACAAACATTCAATCCAACCTGTTATACATCTAGTGCTAATATTAGGGTTACTAATTATAAGAAATTTTGTTTGAGTTTTGCTTCGAAAATGATGATGGGAATCAAAAGTAATTTGTTATGAAAGAAATCTCATGAAAAAGCAAGTAAAGAAACAGAGAAATACATGTATTCTGCTACAGGGATTGATTGAATGTGAATCATATGCATATCAATTTGTGAACTTGTGGAGGAAATGATATATTTTATGATGTATATATACTGAATAAATAATATAACAATGTTGAATGAAAATTAACTTCAAAATACACATCACGTCCCATATAAATATACTTTCATTGATGTTAAATTGGGAGACTTACTGTAGAAATATTAGGGTTAGTTATCAATATTCACTGAAGATCATTTTGAGTATTCAGAAATGAATATGTATGTCAGGAAAATGAATATTTCTGAGAAATATCTTGTGAAAAGTTGATTATAAAGCCACACAGAAGGACATGAAAGAATCAAGGTAGTATATATATATATGATACATGTATTTCATGTTTGCAAATCCGTACACTATATATACATTAAAATGTAACAGTACATATACCAATCAAAATTCATAAGGGGATATATATCCTTCACATATCCATGCAAAATATTCATTTTCTTCCACATGGTTTTATTTATAAACTTCTTGAAATATAAATCTCACCATAGTTTGAATTTTCAGTTCCTTCAGTATATGGGGAGGTGATCTCTTCACGGAATTTGTATTTTCCAAAGTCAGAGTACTGTCAAGAATATACCTGTGATGGCAGTAGGATTATATATATATATATATATATATATATTGTGACCCAGGTGACAGAGACAGGGAGTCAGGAAGTTACATATTTGTTAACTTTGAAAATTCATGGAGAAATAATACGACAAAATATGTGACAGGTTTTATAATATGTATCAGTGATAAAGCAAAATAAAAGTCCAAGTATAAACCATGCCTCCTATGAAATGCCTGTACTTCTATTCTTTTAGGATTATTTTTATCCATGTTAGGATAAGTTGTCAGAGTCTAGTAGTTTATGGATTAGTTTCAGAGATTCAATATTTCGAATGGCAAAAAAATAAAATGAGTCTAATATGTATGTGAAGATGTGCCACATAAAAATCTTCCACTGTCATCCACAACAATACCTTGACATTACTATCACCCCAAATAAGACACAATGAGACAAGAAGAGGAAGAAAATCTGTCAATACATATCTGGAATGGAAAATTCTGAGGAGCTCACAACCTTGGGTGTGGCAGAAGAGATCCCAAAAGTAGGGGACAAAGTAATCATTCCACAAACATGGAGCTGTGCTGGCCTAATGACTTCTTAACAACTTGCCTCTGACTTTTGGGCAGTAGAAGTATATCTTTGTGTTAGGAGCGTTAGATTCCTTTGTAGTGAGACCATCAAAGCTTGGTCTGCGTCTATGTGAACAGGAAGACATAGTTTCATATTTTCCAATAAGAACAGGAGGCAGCAGAGTTGAATCCTCTCTTTGTAGGTAACTGTGGCCATTGGGGTATGAATGTCTCCCTGGGTGGATTGTGAAGCCACTGCCTCACCCTCCAGGTTTAATGGCATTTCTTGCAGCTTCCCTGGGAAATTAGTGTTTGTTTATGAAATACAAGAAGGTCAACCAGGACACAGTGCTGGAGGGAGCTCTGTCACATGGGTTGAGTCAGGGTCTGAAGGAAAAAAAACACAAACTGGGCTCCTATCCCATATATCTTTCCCACTTGAGCATAGCAACTTGATTCTGAGCATTGTACCGAATCCTCTCACCACAACAACCTGCCTTTATATTTTAGGGTCTTCTGGCTGCACCATGTCAGTCACATGTCATTTGGAAGCCAATGACAGAACCACAGGGGCCCACCAGAGATGTTTGATCACACATCTGAACACCATTGCTCCAGGCCCACTTCCCAGCTGGCTCCTACTCACTGGCATCTCTGTTCTTCACCATGGTCATGAATTCCACTCATCAAAAACGGCACTCTCTGGTTAAGTCATGATGAGCAACAGGAGATCTGAAGGTTTCCAGGGATTTCTGGTCATGGGATTCTCAAAAAATTCATGGTATTGGCCTAGCCATATTTCAAGAATGAGGAAGTTGGCACTGTGGGTTTTGATTCATTCAGGAGCCATTAAGTGTTGAGGAATCTCCTTTCAGGGAAAGCACTGGAGATCTCATGCAGGCAAGGCTTCCCAAGGAGTTGCAAAAGGTCACAGGAATCCAGGCCCATTGGGGTCTAAAATATTAGGTTCATGTGTGTTTTGGCTCTCAACTATAGCTGAAAAGGCTTTAACAGGAAAATCATGTGAAATCCTCACTGAGATGACCAGTGCTGTGCAGAAAGCCACCCTGGGCCTCAATCTCAGTTTCCAAAGGCTGATTTAATGCTTGGCCTCCTAAATTCCCAACACAATTTATGGCAATAGTTCTCTGAGGTCAGTTCCAAAACTCAGACTCTAATGGGCATCACACCAGAGTTCAAGCTGAGGTGGACCGAGTCATATTTTACAACCACCGCACAAAAGACTGTTAGACCAAGATGCAAGAAAAGACCACTGACTCCAATTAAAATCAAATTAAAGCATGCTTATTATTTTGACCAGCCGGGCTGCCTCTCCCTCTCAAAACAGCGGGAAAAAGACAGCACCCCAGCTTTCCTGCAGCCCAGCTTTATAGCCCAGAATCTTACACAAAGGGGGGTTACAGATAACAGAACTTTGACAAGCATCACACTAATGATAGTTTACATTTTTCGCTGGCCCCAACATCAGAATTTATGAGGACCATTAGAGCCTCAGAGAGGGTCGTTGTGTGGCCAGGGAAGGCCAATATTTATGAGGTGTCACTAAAGTTTCAGAGAGGGCTGCTATCTGGTCAGAGAGCCAGGCATGGATGAGTTCAAGGCACGGGCAGGCATTCCAAGCAGGTTCAGAATTTGCATTAATTTATAGTAAAGCCAAAATTATCTTTTCATGGCTTTGTGGCAAGATGGCTCCCAATTTTAATAAAAGATCAAGTTGGGTCTATCATTCCCATCTTTTCTTATGTATCCCTTTCAAATCTTTGATAGGGTAGGGGAAGAGCACTGAGGGAATTTTAATTCCTCAGGAAACAGTCTCCAAATTTTTAGAACTCACCCAAAACCGGTCTCCCTGATTACCTGACTTAATTAATTACTTATATTGATAGTATATTTATATTTGGCTCCATTGTTGTAAGAAGAGAGGCGTCACTCATTTTGGCTTCTTCTGAGCTGAGAGAGGGTGATGTGAGGGGGCACGGCATGTGGGACATGAGTTTCCTTTTAGTTTGGTTTGAAGTCTGGTTGGGGAAGCACAGGTTGTAAAGTCATCTGGGGATGGGTGCTTCTATGAGAGAAACAAAAACCATGAGTACTGAATAAATGTTGCTGCAGCTGGAACTTGTCACTGTATAGAAGTTCCCTCACCAGGCTTTAACATCCCCAGTTATCAGGACTATAAACTTAACATTTAACTTTTAGTGTTACAGTTGTCCCTCCCCATAAGATACAGTTTAATAATTTAATGTCATCTGATCTTGCAAAATCTTTTTCCTAGTTGTACTACTGTGTCTAATAGAGAAACCTTTAATTCTGTTACTCAGGGCTGTATAATCATATTAGCAAACACCAACCTACCTGTGTAGGTTAGGAATATCTGTAGGCCTTAAACTAAAAACTTCTGCCTCTGGCAGCTCCTCTTGATAGTCTCTTTTTATAGTTATCAGGCATTTCTGTCTGAGAATCCTTCTTTGTAGCCTCCAGTCTTACTTATTTTGGGAGGCTAACATAAAGTGTATACCTTAAATTATTATTATTATTATTATTATTATTATTATTATTATTATTATTATTTAAAATGCCCAGAATGGCTGTATTTTGGTTTCAACTGTCTTTGCTAAGTGTTTAAGTTGAAGCAGTCAAACTGACTTTTGTTTCTATCTATTGTTAACAGTCAGCTGAGCTTTTATGGGAGTCATTCCTGGGGAAATATGAGAGTAGCTTATCAGTTTTGCTAGTGCCATTTGCACTAGGATGGGTCCATGCCTTGCTTGACCATGTGGCTTCCCTCGGAAGCATCAGGGATGTTTCTCTTCTCTGATGACTCTCCTCTTCATAGCCAATGCACTGATTGGCTTTCTGTTCTCCAGTGGTCTCATTAATCTCCCTGATCGGGAGGTTATGTGGCCCAGAGTTGCCAAGCTCTTTAGAGAAGTCCCCTATTCCCTGGATTCAGACTGACTCAGAGGGCAAGAGCCAAATATTGTTTTTTCTGGTTCTTTTAATTTAACTTTAATTTTAAAACTTAATCTTAAACATCCAGCAAATACATTTTAATAGCCTTATATAAAGAGTACTGGGCTTTAATATCTATTACTTTATCAGTTTTTATCTTTTTATTAATTGAGATCTATATTATTCTATCTGTCTTGTAGGTGATGGCTTATTATCTTAAATTAACCCATGTTGTGTTTTTAAAGCAACACTTCTGTAAAACACTAACAGGGAATCTTTAGATCACTTATAAGGAAATTACAAAATAAAATTAACAAGAGTAAAAACATTTGGCTCATGTAATAGCTACCCTGAATTTTTGGTTGAGTTATACATTATATCCCCTGTTTGAGATCCTAGTAATCTTGACAGAAAAAAAAAAAAAAAAAAAAAAAAAAAAAAAAAAAAAAAACTTTTGAACATAACTTTAAATGAACTAAAATCTGGTCTGATTTTTTGTAGTCATTCTCACATGTAGTAAGATGGGACACAGAGCCTTGTCTCAGGTAAGGCAGTGCTCCTTATAAATCTTAAATGTTTTAGTTCTAAAGCTGATTTTTGCTTTTAAAATATCATTTTACAAAGTTAACATAAATTGTTTGAGGTCACATGAACATTAGCTAACACTATATGATATCACATTTAAAACATGAATTAAAGAAAGGCTGAAGGTTTTTAACCTTTACATTCATTAGGCTCTCATTAACTTAAAAAATACATTTAAATCGTTCCCCAATGTAAAAAGTAACATAAAACTTTACATATCTTATTGATAAAAGGTAAATAATTCCCCAATATATTTTTTACCATACAACTTCAGAACACCAGCTTGATATAATATTCTTTTAAAGTTTCTACCTTACAGACTTGTATACATGGAAGATATGAGCACACTAATAGCATCACAATTACATTGATGTTTTTATATTAACCAAGTTTAGCTTTTAAAAAATAACAGTATAATGCTCTAAAATAACAATTCTTATTTAACCAGTTGTTTAATTTTTATGGTTGCTTGCTCTAGAAAAAAAATAAAACTTAATAAACAAAATGTTATGGGTAAACTTATGTTTTAAGAATTTTTTGTCTCTTTAACACATGACTGATTGTAAAAAGAAACTTATACAGACCTTAGTAAATCAATCAGATATCTTAAAAAAGTACTCATGAATGAGTAATCCCATATCAAATTTACTTTCCTTATTTTATCAAAATATTAGACAAGTGTATTGAACAGTTCTAGCCATTTTTTTGTTGTTGAAGGAAAAATCCTAGTACAAAGGCATATTAGACGTTGTATAGACATTAATATTTTATGAGCTTTTTCTTTCTTGAACACCTAGCAAAACTTGTAAGCTTAAATTTAAAGACATTTATTTTTATCTGTTTATCCAATTTAAATTGAACCATTTAAATCACATGAATTAAAGATCTTTGGATCCATTTTTTAATGTGTTTTTATGAGCGCTCCTTATATATGTTAATTTTTATATCATATATATGATATACGGACAGGACATATGTATATATAGACATACAAACACATAACACAAGTGTGCACACATAACAATAATAAAGGCCTTGTAGCTTTTCCCAGGTGAAATCTCCATTGCAATGTTTCAAAAACTCCACAGTTGGTCAAAGATAGAACTGTTCAGAAAAATATTAATCTAGGTCTGTAGGATCAAAATCATGAGCTCAAAAAATACAGAATCTAAGGAAAAAACAAGAGTCCTAGAAAAAATGACTGGCCAGTAATTAGTAAATACAATACAATTTACTTTTTTTTTTAGGCCTCAGATCAGTCTCCTACTGAGCTTGCAGGCTTCTTTCATTTGCATTTCAACATAATTCCTGGCTGAGGTCTGAAGAAACAGGGAAAAACTGCTATTCTGAGCAGACACCTCAGGCCTAAGGCATTTTAACCATAAGTCATAATTCTCAGGTTCGAATGTTGAAAATTATGATACAAGTTTAAGATATAATTCACAAAATTTTATATCTTTACATTTTGTTTAGTCAACAGATACCATTCTCTGATTTACTATCCTTGTCCAAATTAATGCACTGGTACACACAGTGACATTTTCCCAGGCTACCCAATTCAAAATTGGTGAAAAAAAAAAAAAAAGACTGAATGATTGGAAAGTTACTTGCCAACTTGGAAGTACAGTTCTTTAGTTTTCCATCTTAAGTATTTAAGTTCTCTGGCATGAATTATCTGAAATCATAAACTAAACAATTACCTAAACCCAACTTTTAACTGCAAGATTGTGCAATGCTTCAAAACCCATTCAGATACCAGATTGTTACAATAAAACATCATCTTTTAGACACACATTCAGCCAAGATCATTCCCAGGAAACAATTTATATCAACACACTATTGCACATGTCTTAAAGGGCCAGAAACAAAGACACAGGACAGACAGAAAGGAGCTCCAGAACATGGCTGACAGACAGAAACCTTTAAAACAGAGCAGATGGGGCTGGGGATGTGGCTCAAGTGGTAGTGTGCTTGCCTGGCATGGGTGCAGCCCGGGTTCAATCCTCAGCACCACATAAAAACAAAGATGTTGTGTCTGCCGAAAACTAAAATGTAAATAAAATATTTAAAAACAAAAACAGAGTAGATAAGAGAAAAATCTCCTACACCAGTGGCACCATAGATATCCCCACAAGGGGAACAGATATTTTCACAGAGGGGCAACCTGAAATGTAAAATCAAGGGTCTCCATGATGACTTTACTGCATTAAGTGTCCCCTTTTCTTTTTCTCTCTCTTTTTTTTTTTTAAGAAGACAGAGGTGGCATAATCCTTACAGTGCAAGGAAGGCGGGAATTCCCCGAAGCAACAGGGCTTCGGCATCTGCTGGGAGTCCCTCAATCCCTCCTTTTACTTACAGGATTAGCTCCTCTGGTTTGGTTCCACCCCAGGCACACTCCATCTCCTAACATTTCAGTAGTCAGTTCTCAAAAAGTTCTGGGGGGGGGAGCTTGTATCAAAATTTGTAACTGAAAGTTTGGTTCCTGACCTTGAAGCTAATTAATGCCAATTTAATAATGAGGACAGGGTTTTGAGAAAAAGAAAAATGGAGGTTTATTTCTTGCTAACAAAGGAGAAACACAGGAGACTCTGCCCAAAGGTTGTGACTCTCTTGATCTGGAGGGACAAGGGGTTTTAAAGGAGTCTCACTTGTTAACCTGGGAGATACTCAGTTCTTAGATCTCCATCAGGCATTGCCCTCTGTAGTGGGTGTGCTCCAGCAGCCAGCTAGGGGCTTCTCTTATCCTGCTTAACAAAAGGTGGTAAAGTTCATCACAGTTCCTTAAAACACAGTCCAAAGGGGTGTCAGGCTTACTTGCTTTATTACCCATTTTCACGTCCAATATCCTTAAGTTTACCACAGAAATTACACAACAAAACACACAAAAAACAAACAAACAAAAATCATATAGAACACAGAACAAAACACAAGAAAACAGAAACCCAGCAATGAAACAGAAAACAGAGGAGCACTGCATCATCTTCTAAAGCTCCGGGGTAGGAGGGCTTGTGTGCCCATCGGCACCTCTCTACCCTTCCAGAGGAATTCCCTACAGAACAGAACAGAGGACAGAACGATTTCTCTTTACTGTCCACGACAGGAGTATATGTGAGCCTCGCCAGGCCACCTCTCTGTCATCAGAAGAGATCTCCCTTAACCTGATATCAGATGTTATAAAGGCGCCACTTACTTATGGAGGCCTCCTCCACCAGGTGCTTGCTGATAGTTTTAGTGCAGCAGTTCACTGCAGTGCTCCGGGGACCTAAGGCTCACTCCAAGGACTTGGAACATCACAAGTTGTGCATCCCCTGGAGTGGCTCTCTAGCCTGGAGCCCTGGAGCAAAGGCCAGCTTCAGAATTTCAGGCAGTCTGGTCTTGTGATCTGGTCGGGCAGGGTCATCTCGCTGGGGATCTCCAAAATGATAGACCAGGATGCAAGAAAAAACCACTGAATCCAATTAATTCAAATTAAACCAAGCTTATTATTTCAACTGGCCAGGCTGCCTCTCCATCCCAAAACAGCGGGAACAAGACAGCACCCCAGCTTTCCTGCAGCCCAGCTTTATAGCCCAGAATCTTACACAAAGGGGGGTTACAGATAACAGAACTCTGACAAGCATCACACTAATGGTAGTTTACATTTATTGCTGGCCCCAACATCAGAATTTATGAGGACCATTAGAGCCTGAGAGAGGGATGTAGTCTGGCCAGGGAAGGCAAATATATATGAGGTGCAACTAAGATTCAGAGAGGGCTGCTATCTGGTCAGAGAGCCAGGCATGGGTGAGTTCAAGGCAAGGGCAGGCATTCCAAGCAGGTTCAGAATTTGCATTAATTTATAGTAAAGCTGAAATTATCTTTTCATGCTTTTCTGGTGAGATGCCCAATTTTAAGAAAAGATCAGGTTGGGTCTATCAAGACCACTATTCTAACAAAAACACTCTCACATGGCCCTCATCTTCTTCCATATAGACACTCATCATAACATTCTGGCTGGGGGTTTCCATAGGGGGAACAAGTAAGATCTCATACCCATCATTTTCCAAAAGTCATGGTGGCCTCAACACCTTTCCTGAGATACAGGATAGATAAAATGGGCCTGCAGTTAATACTGCTCTGCTTCTCAAATTAGAGGACTCCAGCCTGCCAGGGGTACATTCCTTATGTGTACTGGAGTCATGAATAAACCCAAACACCTGTGTGCTAGTTACTGTAGGGCTTGCAACAACTCATTTGACCCAGAGGATCCATGTTTTTACTTCATAGGGGTCAGGAGCCTGACCAGAGGAAGGCAAGAGACTTCATCCAAAATTACTCTTTTTTTATCCTTTTAGTTATGGATGGACACATGAGATTTTTCTTTAGTTTCCTGGGTTGCTGAGAATTTAATCTACAGCCACACACAGGACCAAGGGTCAGATTCAGACAAATCTTTTACAAATCACTTCACCTAAAAGGCACAAAATAGGCTTCTTCATTTCCATTTGAAACAGTTTTCTTGAACAAAGGGGTGGCTTAAGGCAAAGACCTCCCTGACATTCAGGGGAACAGAACAATATATAAGAGAAAAGCCTGGGGAAAGACTTTTCCTCAAGATGAACACTGTGGCACTGACAGCTCCTAATCATGCTACTTGGGTTGCTCTCTTCAAGCAGGGATTCTCCAGAGAGATCCTTATAGGTCACTCTAATTTTTGAGTTTTCTGAGATGCTGGGTATTCCCTTCAGCAATCCAGTCCATGGCCATGTCACAGAAATTGAGGGGGGTACACATCTTGGAAACAAAAGTATGAACCACTTCAGATATTGGCCATAATTCAGGAAGAATATAAAAACTTAGGATCATGGTAGTGTTGCCCATCTGCAAGGCAAGCAGCAGTCCATTCATAAATTGGCAATGAGGAGTGCTGGAAAGGTTTCCACTAGAAAAGACACATTCACTGCTGCATTCTTCTCTCTACTCTCTTTAACCACAAACCCAGTGGGATCCATTGACATACAAACACTCACCATTAGCAAAAGGACTCACTTTTTAACAGTCCATTTCAAACCCAAGAAAATGTTTTGCCTTCATTTTCTCAGAACATGAGACAAAATGACAAATTCAAACACACACCCACTAAGACACACAAACCCCCTCTGTATTTGGTTTGCATCTATCCACTGTGTCCTCTGACTGGTGGGTGAAACTATGTTCCCCAGCAGTGGCTGGTCCTGTCACAGCTCTGGTCTATTGGCCATCTCTGAGTAGTTGTCAGGAACAGGCAATGAGCCAGTACTTCTTTCTAAAGAAAGGCCCCTTTTCAGACCTTTCCAGGTATTGGGCTATCCACACATCACTAGGTGCCAAGAAAAAATGACTCTGGCCTAGGTACAGACAAAAAAGTGAGCCCAATGGGACTGGAACTGTCTCTGCGTGCCTCACCTCCTGGATCCCAAGTTCAGAGAGTTCCATCACCAAGGAAGTGAGGTGAGGTCACTTCACTCAGGCAAGTGAATGAGGTCACTGCCTTGGCAACCACTTTGTCCTAACAGTTGTTTCCATGGGTCCCATGAGATGGAGGCTGCCCCACCTTCCTGTAACATTTTCACAAGGTATAAATCCATATATACCACAGGAGCCCAAAATCATCTATCCACCCAGGCCTGATTGTGTCCATCTTCCCTGCAATGAGAAGAGAGAGGCTGATTCAGCCACATCCCTTCATCCTGACCGGGTTGTTGGCGATGGAAGATGACTTTGGGCCTCACAGGTCCTACCTAGCTGCCTACATTTACTCCAGGGATCATTTCTGAATCTACCTTTGAGCTTCTCAGCAGCTGTAGGATTCCCTACATACCTGTATGGCGAGATCAACTCGAGACCTGCTGTTATGTGGAAATAGATTGATGGAACAGCATATGGTTAAGGTTCATATCATGTTCGATTTAGTTTAGGAGTCATTCTGATGGATGAATACGAGTATTGGGCAACTGCGATATTTATAAGAATGTAAGGTGAAATGTAACAATGAAAATAGAAAACTTGGTAAGATCTGAAACACACAAGGGTGTTGGTCCCTTGATTTGCATACATAGTTTTGAATTATGTTCTGCAGTGATGAATCCTCTAAATCCATATACAATGGCATAAGATCTTGTACCTTGGACTACTGAGTGTAAAAGAGAACTTCCATTGAAATAGAGATAGTAGGCAGGATTGCAGTGTAGGGTAAGGAAGAAGAGTGAGTTTAGGATTTGGACAAAGTCCCTTTTTGCAATAGAATTTCTATTAGAGTGTAAACGTGAATGTCAGCACACATGAAGAGTCAGTCACAACAAGGCACTTGGGAAAATTGGTATCAATACAGATGTTAGGAGATCAGGCAAAGTACAAAATGAGTGATAAGATCAGGGATATTTTCAACAGGGGGATGTTTGAATATATTATCTGAGGAAGAAACAAATGTATACTCACCAATAGGATTAAAATTTGAAAACAATAGGCAACGTAGACATAGATTATTTTAGTAATCTGTACTCTCATTAAAATTAGGTTTTGGTGGAATCCTAAGATAAGTGTGAGTTTTGCATTTTGTTCCCAGGAGATTATGTGATGAAAGGAATACATAGAGCAGGTGACATGTATATTTCTTCCACCATTTCTGGGAGCATGTTTGGAAACCCTGTCACTTAGTGTTTGGGCATACAAAGAGATGTACACCTCTGTGTCTCCACATATAGAGATGATGCATGAATAGATCATACAGTGAATACAAAATATGACAGATTAATATTTTAAATAATGAGTTGAATTGATGTTTTAAAATATACATGAAATCTGGTATTCGCATACAAACATTCAATCCAACTAGTTATACATCTAGTGCTAATATTAGGGTTACTAATTATAACAAATTGTGTTTGAGTTTTGCTTTGAAAATGATGATGGAAATCAAAAGTAATTTGTTATGAAAGAAATCTCATGAAAAACCAAGTAAAGCAACATGGTGAAATACATGTGTTCTGATACAGGGAGTGATTGAAAGTGGATCATATGCATATCAATTTGTGAACTTGTGGATGAAACGATACATCCAATGATGTATATATACTGAAGAAATAGGAATATAACAATTTTGAATGAAAATTAACTTCAAAATACACATCATGTCCCATATGAATATAATTTCATTGATGTTAAACTGGGTCACTTACTGTAGAAATATGAGGGTTAGTACACAATATTCACTGAAGTTCATTTTGAGTATTCAGAAATGAATATGTATGTCGGGAAAATCAATATATCTGAGAAATATCTTGTGAAAAGTTGATTATAAGTCCACACAGATGGACATGAAAGAATCAAGGTAGAATATATATATATATATATATATATATATATATATATATATATATATATATATATATATATATATCATGTATATTTCATGTTTGCAAATCTGTACACTATATATATTACAATAAAATGTAACAGTACATATGCCAATCTAAAATCATAAGGGGATATGTATCCTTCACATATCTACCCCAAATATTCATTTTCCTCCACATTGTTTTATTTATAAACTTCTTGAAGTATAAATCTCATACATATTTGAATTTTCAGTTCCCTCAGTGTATGGGGGGAGTGATCTCTTCACAGAATTTGTATTTTCCAAAGTCAGAGTACTCTCAAGAATATACCTTTGATGGCAGTAGAATTATATATATTGACTCAGGTGACAGAGACAGGGAGTCAGGAAGTTACATATTTGTTACCTTTGAAAATTCATGGAGAAATAATATGACAAAATATGTGACAGGTTTTATAATATGTATCCCTGATACAGAAAAAGGCATGTCCAAGTATACACCATGCCTCTTATGAAATGCCTGCACTTCTATTCTTTTAGGATTATTTTTATCCATGTTAGGATAAGTAATCAGAGTCTAGTAGGATATGGGTTAGTGTCAGAGTTTCAATATTTCGAGTGGCAAAAAGGAAAATGTGTCTAATATGAATGCGAAGATGTGACATGCGTATTTCTTCCACCATTTCTGGGAGCATGTTTGGAAACCCTGTCACTTAGTGTTTGGGGATACAAAGAGGTGTACCCCGTTTCTTTGCATATAGAGATGATGCACGAATAGATCATATGGTGAATGAAAGCCAATCAGTGCATTTGCTATGAAAAAGAGGTTCATCAGAGAAGGGAGACATCCCTGATGCTTCCAAGGGAAGCCACATGGTCAAGCAAGGCCTGGAACCATCCTAGCACAAATGGCACTAGCGGAACTGAGAAGCTGCTGTAAAGTTCCCCCAAGACTCCCATGGAAACTCAGCTGTAAACAATAGATAGAAATAAAAGTCAGTTTGACTGCTTCATCTTAAACACTTAGCAATGACAGTTAAAACCAAAACACAGCTATTCCTGGGCATTTTAAATAATAATAGTTAAATGTAACTTCCAAGAATAAGTAAACTGGAGGCTACAAAAGAGATTCTTAGGCAGGAATGCCTGATAACTATCAAAAGGAACTGCCAGAGTAGTTTTTAGTTTAAGGCTTACAGATACTCCTAACCTACACAGGTAGGCTTGGTGTTTGCTAATATGATTATCCAGCCCTAAGTAACAGAATTAAAGGTTTCTCTATTAGACACAGAGGTCATACTAGTAAAAGGATTTTGCAAGATCAGATGACTTTAAATTATTAAACTGTATCTTAAGGGGAAGGACATCTGTAACCCTAAATGATAAATGTTATGTTTACAATTCTAATAACTGGGGATGTTAAAGCCTGGTGAAGGAACTTCTATACAGTGACATGTTCCAGCTGCTGCAACATTTATTCAGTACTCATGGTTTTTGTTTCTCTCACAGAAGCACCCATTCCCAGATGACAACCTGTTTTTCCCCAATCAGACCTCAAATGGAACTGACTTCTATAAGGGAACTCACATCCCGCACATCGCCCCACATGTCTTTAAGCCCCCTCATTATCGACACCCCTTTTCAGCTCTGAAGCAGCCAGAATGAGCCATTGCCCCTTCTCCTTACAGAAATAAAGAGTTCCTAAACTTAGGGGGGAATGAAGCCAGAAATGGATAGACAATGTAGATAGGCAAATCGAGTTAGGTTGTATGGATATAGGAGTCCCATTCTTAGTGAGTCTGGGAAGTTGAAGATGATCTCCTGAGATTACTGTTTACCAAGATGTAGAGCCTGGCCAAATAGGCCCCCCCAACTTAGGGAACCATGATTCTTTCCCAAGTTTCCATAAAAAGGGGGGAATGAAAAACCAGCCTCTATCTCAGAGCAAAGCCTGTCCAAGGAAGGGGCATGACCTTTGTCCTTGGAAAGACCTACAGAGTGCTCCTAGGCACATTCCCACCCTGCTAAGTTGTTTATCTACAAATAACAGGAGAGATCTGCTGTGTCAGGTGTCCCTGACTCAGTCAGGCTAGGTGGGGATCCATAGCAACCCCCTAGCAGCCACCAATCAGCATGAGACAGGGAAATGCCTGGGATGCCAGATGACCCTCCCAGTAGTTTATGGTGGTTGATAACATGTTGCAAAACCATGTAATTCAGCATGAACACCCCTCTTGGCTTAAACCAATCAGTTCAAATGAATCCCCCTCTTGTAGTAACCAATCACCCCTACCCAACTTGTTCCCGCCAGTGAATGTGATAATCATGTTTTAGAGTTGTTATTTGATTTTCCCGCTGTGTGTGATGATTTGCTAAGAGATGCTATGATGTATGTGAGGGTCCCTGCCTTCTCCAAAAGATGTATAAAATTGCTGCAAACCCTGGGCTCTGGGCCTCTCAGCATCACCAGTTCCTGTGTGTGTGTGTGGAGCACCGAGCTAGCTCTCAATAAACACCTCTTTGCTGCTTACATCAATCTTGGGTCTCTGGTTGTCTTTTTGGGGTCCCGAATTTGAGCAAAACAGATGGATATATAAACCGCTAGATAGATGTGGAGGTTAAGCTAGAGATGGAGATAAAGATGGTATCTTAGAACCACAGACAATTGTATCAGGTTTCAATGGGATGGGGGCAAATACCCTTTTCCCAAATCTCCATCAATCTCCAAAACCTTTTGTTTAAGTCAAAAAATTAAAAAAAAAAAAAAATAGATGTAGATAGACACAATACCTTTATTTAATTTATTTAATTTTATGTGGTGCTGAGGATTGAAACCCAGTGCTTCACATGTGCTAGGCAAGCGCTTTACCACTGAGCTACACCCGCAGCCCCTAGTGGAAAGATTTTGAGAGGGTGTACCAAGAATTGAACTTAGGCACACTAGACCACTGAGCCACAAACTGCTGAGAGCCACTGCCAAGTAGGAATGACGCATGGCAATTTCCTTGTCAGCCTACCCAATGTTGCTTAGAGGGAGGACTCTCCATTGTGGAAATGGGCTTGCCTTGGACCCAGGTCATTTGCAGTGACATTGCATGAATATTTGAGAAAGGTGACCCTGCTCAAGGACCAGGGTGGATCCGGGTTTAGGGTGGATCCGAGTTTAGGGTGGATCCTGCTGGGAATAAGGCGGTTCCAGGTTTAGGGTGGATCCTGCTGGGAATAGGGCGTATCCTGCTGCCTCAGGCGCCCTCTCCTTGAGTTCCCGTTGAGTTCTCGCAGGATTCAGAGAGTATTTGGTATGCAGAGCCCGGTGGAGTGTGTGGATTTTTCCCAGAATGTGCGTGTAGAGTGCCGGTGAGAGTTTGGGAATAAAGAATTGCTGTTTGAATCTACAAGGCTGTGAGTGGCAACATACCCAGCCCTATATTGCATTTCATTTAGAGACCGGATCTCACTGAGTTGCTTAGTGCCTCACCATTGCTGAGGCTGGATTTGAACTCGTGATCCTCCTGCCCCAGCCTCCGGAGCTGCTGGGATTACAGGTATGCACCACTGTGTCCAGCTAGTTGAAAGATTTGTAACATACAGAAAATAATACACAGATTTTCATATGCTCCTAATAGAAGACAAAATTTTACATTTGTTTGGGGGACTTTCTTTTTTGTGGAACTGATGTTGTCTCAATCTTGCAGAGACAGAGCTTCAAATCAAATGTCCTAGGTACCTTCTATCCCCTCCAACTAGACCTAAGCCCCTCCTAATTAAGAAAGTTCCTATAGGGTTACAGGCCTGCCCTGGTATCCAGCAGGGCTGGAAAAGTCCCCAGTATTTAGGTATTTACACCTCAGGAGAGAAGTTCTGGCTCCTCAAAAGAAATGTCATATGGTGAACAGGCAGGGAGGCTAAGAGGGTCCCATTTTACAGGAGTGAAACTGAGGCTCAAGAAGTCACTTGCCCTAGGACAGAGACTCGGTTATTTGTTTATCTTACCCAGTCCTGTCTCCCTGGTTTTTTTTTTTTGTTTGTTTGTTTGTTTTTGTCTTGGGGGGGTGTTGTTTTGTGTTTTGTTTTTGATACTGGGGATTAAACCCAGGAGTACTTAAACATTGAGCTAAATCACCAGCCATTTTTATTTTTTTCTTTTATTTTGAGACAAGTTCTCACTAAGTTACTTAGGGCCTCACTAAATTTCTGAGCCTGGCCTCGAACTTGCAATCCTCCATCCTCAGCCTCTGAGATTACAGATCTGCACCTGGTTCTGCCTTCCTTTTATGCACTGCTTTCCTTGGAATAGTGGTTGCCAGAAGGAAGGGGCACCTTAGTAGGAAGGAGGTCAATGCTTCTGGCAAGATTGAAAGGGCCAGGAGGCTACTATGCTGAGCCTTCAATATAGAAGGCTACAGGCCCTGCTGATCTGCAGCTCTGTCTGATACTCAGGGGTGCTGGGGTTCTGTTGGCCCCCTTCAGGACATCTGAGAGTTAAGAAGGGTATGCTCAGAGGTGTCATCAGGAACAAAAGACACTAGACATGTCAGGCAGGTTTGTGGCTCACTCTCCCAACTCCATCGCTTGCTAAGCAAGTGCTATATCCATGAGTTGCACCCCAGAGATTTCCAACTCTGAACATTCTGAATGCCTCGGAGTGGACACGCGGGGATGACAGTGACCACAAATCGGAATTTTTCTATTGTAAGTGATTTTTCAAAATCTGGCTTCAACAAAAAGAATTGTAGTTTCAGCTTCAGAATCTGGAGGATCCAGGTATTCAAGTAATATGATGAGGGACACAAGCTGTCTCTCCATCACTTGGCCTGCCACCCCTCATTCCCTAATGGTGACTTCATTTGGAGTCCACACAATGACAGTATGGCTTCCAGCAGGTGTGACAGTCCTGGAAGTCTCAAGGTCAGTGAGAAAGGGCTACCTCCTTCCCCAAATCTTTATATTGACGAGCAACCAGCATGAGTGGGCCAGCCAACGTGGGGCACCTACCACTTCCTAAATGCCAGGCATTGTCTGCTTGATCTCATGTTTATTTGGGGTTTGAGGAGAGGGTTTTGTTTTGCAATACTGGGGATCGAACTCAGGCCTACCACTGAGCTGCATACCAGCTTATTCTCACGTGGGGAGTAACTGTTTGTCCCCTAGCCATGTTCACAAGAACCTTTCACTAGGATCCTTGTAAAGCTTCTTGACAGGGCCCAGAGGAATCTCATCATGGCTAATGGTCTCAGGGATCCTTGGGCTCCAGGAAAGGAAGGGCTATTCCCCAAACCTCCGCTCTAGAGAGTGTCCCACCTAGGAAGGTCAGGGACATCATTTCCCAACTCCTTCCTGCTCCCAGACTGTCACAGTGGAAGGGAAGGCATGAGAACAAACACCTACTGCTGGTGACCAGCTGACTCTCCTTTAGAATCTGCTCATGCAGTTGGGCTTATAGAAAGGCGCCTACCTCAGCCAGGTAAGTTCCTAACCTAAAGCAAGGCTAAAGTGGGAAGCTGCTGCTTACCTGCAGCCATCTGATTCCTTAGTCAACCCTGAGAAGGTAGGGGTAGGAGACAGATTCCCTCTTCTGGATCTCCAAAGGAGCACCTGCTGGAATCACTATAAACACCCATGCCAAGCTCAGGCATGTGAGAGCCACAGCTCCACCACTGCCTAGGGCCAAACTCATTCATGCAACAAATACTTACTGGGCATGCATTATGTTCCAGGTGCAGGGGGATATGCTAACTATCACACAGGCAAAGCTCCCTGCACTAATGGAGGTGCTATTGTCCAGAAGGTTCAGTAAAATTTTCCTCTAACAACCAATTAGTAAATATGTTTGGCTTTGGATGCCATAAGGTCTCCACTGAAAGAATTTAACTGCCTTCCCAGTAGGAAAGCATCCACAAATGAGTGTGGCTGTGTGCCAATAAAACTTTATTTATGGACACTGACCTCTGAATTCCATTTCATGCATTCTGAAATAAAAGTGTTCTCCCCCTGCCCAACCATTTAAAAATGTGCAGATGTAAAAAACATTCTTAGTGTGAGGGAGGGTGAAATAAATACAGGTGATGCCAATAATAAAAAAGGGAAACATACACAACACTTAGATGTGCCAGGTATTGTTCTAATGCTTATGTAAATTAACTCATTTAATCCTTAGAATAACTCTGGGAGAGGTGTTACCATTATTGGCTGTACTTTACTGAGAAGGAAAGAGGGAATGCAGAAATTTACATGGAGTGATACTACCAGAAAACTGTGAGGCCAGGATGCTGACCCAGAACCCCAATGTGTATGCTTTTATACCTTATTCTATCCTGCTCATAAAAACCCAATGAAGTGATCAATTTGTTAGCACATTTGTTGAGCAGACAGTACTAGGCATCAGATCTATAGTACAGGAAGGAAACTCCAAACAACCTTATCAGACAGGTGTCCTCACCCTCAGTGTAAAGCAGTTAATGGTAGGTGAGGACACCCGCTGATAGGGTCACCCTACTCCCCTTGCTCTCAATTTCCTTGCTTTGCCCCAGTCAACTTTCCCTATGGCATCCAGTAACATCCCCTAGCTCCTAAGCATTCCACATTCTGGCCACTTTTCAACTTGAATTCCACTGCCAGAATGATGTAGGCATCATTTTAACACTTCCAGATATTCGAAAAGGAAAGATTCAAAGTTAAACAGTGCCTGGAGAGACAGAGACCTGGGGAGGTTTGAAGTCTGGGGGTGGGGACGAACTTTGGAAAAAAAAATCTCTTAACCAGGCATCTGTCCCCACTCACTCTGCCCCCCACCCCCAGCAAGCCTTGGCCTCCTGATCTCTAAGGGAGGGGCAAGCAGGTGAAGGTTCCCACTCTGGGAACATGGGGGAAATTCTTCTGGCATTAACAAAGCCTCTTTATATTTAAACTGCCAGCCCAGGATTTTCAGAAAAGTTTCCCCAAGCGTCACTGAGTGTGTGTGCACAAACAATTACACACTGGCGTAGGCACACAGTGGGATGCACAAATACAAACATGTGCAGGTTCACACTCCGCAAGAGGGACCTAGTGGGGCTGCAACTCCACGAAACTCGTGTTCAGTAGTGGAGTGCACACTCTTGCTTGCACACCCTGAGAAGGCAGAGCAGCAGGGTGGTGTAGGTTCCAGCAGGAATTCCAGAGAGAGGGGCTAGGAGGGCCAGGGGCAGGGCCTTGGGAGTCGAGTTCCTGGCACCCCACTGAGGAGAAACCCCATGGGCAGAGTAGGGGAGGATTGTCCTGGAGCCAGGGAGCCAAGTGGGACCACCAGGGACTGGAGCACCCCATAGGGGGCGGGAGAGGGCTGAGTGCGGGGAGGGACCTGGCCAGGGAAGGGAGAGGTCAGGGTGCAACCTGGCGGGCAGGAGGTGGGAACTGTGGCCCAGGGGAGTTCCCAGAGCGAGGAGCCAAGATACTCTCCCAGGAGGCTCCTCTGAGGGCCTGGAGGACAATGGTTGGCACGATGGTTCAGGTGCCCCCTGCCAGATTCAAGTTACTAAGTCAAAAGTAGCTGCTGATAGCTTTTCCCCTTCATTCCCTGAACACCATTTCTGTGCCAAAGCTTTACCTGAGAGTCCTTCCTGCATTGCCCACAACCTTCTGGTCACATTGGGAAGACAAGGCTCAGTGATATAATGGAACTTACCTCTCAGGTCCACAGAGCAGCCACGATTCAGCCCTGCATGTGGTACCTCATGTTTGTGTCCTGCTTCTAGCCATTAAACCAGAACTTTGGGGGTACAAGGGAGTCAATGTTTTTTTTTTTAAATCTCCAGGAATTTCCAATGAGTTTTGCTGATGAAAACCACAGCACTAAATGTCAGACAGAGACTTTCCAGTCCCAAGTTTGCAAGCTGGGGTCTCTGGGCCCAGTCTGCTCCCTGTAGTGTCCCCTTTGATCTGCAGAGGTACTGTGTACAATTTTGAATTCATTACTAGCAATAAAAATCTAAATTTTATATCAAAATCTGAATTTCTAACTTTTTCAACAGAGAATCAGACAAAACCAATTCCTGACTCTTTTCCTTTCCTTGCATGGATAAAATGACCGACAGCAGAGAAGGGCAAGGTTTTGTTCAGACACCCACAGCTCAGGTTAAGGGACAGAACAGGTGCTTGTGGGAAACCAGGACTCCTAGCTTTCTGACCTGACCCCAGACAACTGCACAGAATCATTTTAAGATGGAGCTTTTCAGGCAAGCAGGAGTGGTACCTTGGCATGTCAGCTTGAGGTAGGATAGAAGAGATACCAAAAAAACAGCTAAAAATGAGACAAAAGAAAGGAAAAAAGACACTTTTTCCTTTCATCTGAAAGCATTGTCATAAAGTTCCTCATACTTTCACTCCCCAAGCCAGTTTTTCTCCCAGACCTGGCACTCCCAAATCATCACCCACAATCTTCAAGTCACAGGAAACACACCACTTAAGAAAACTGCCCTGTGCACTGTTAATTAGCCCACTAATACATGCATTTTTAAAATTAGTTGAGAAAAGGTGATAAAAAACCTATAATATAGGGTACTTTCCAAATATTGTCTATTGATCAGATAAAGGAGAAGATGTCAATCTAAGGATCCCTGGAACTCCCAGACCTCCATTAGCCATCTGTGATCACCAGACTGATGTCATCTCCACATACCTGCCCAGGCCCACACTCACCAAGTTTCCTTTAAAAGAAGAGCCCAAACCACAGAAGTGCTCTCACTCTTGAGATAGCCTGTGTTCCTGCCCACTCCACCCCCTTTTTTTGTACCAGGGATTAAACCCAAGGAGCACTGAATCACTCACTACATCCCCAGCCCCTATTTTTATTTTTTATTTTGAGACAACTTCTTGCTAAATTTCAGAGGCTGGCCTTGAACTCGTGATCCTCCTGTCTGAGTCTCCCTAGTTGCTGGCATTATGGGTGGGCACCATGACACCTGGTTTGGATTCTCTCTTGAATGTGTACTCCTTGTTTTCCTAAATAAATCTGTGTACCTCAATGTCTGACACAGGCAAGAATTCTTTACTTTCACATACATTAAGAACCCCATTGTCCCAAATTGAGGTCCTCCTCTCTGGGACCTCATCAGACTCCCTCCAGTGACAAGACCTATCCGAAGCCAACCCCTTGGCTTCTACAGTCCTGTGCTCTTTCCTGCTCCACAGTCTTGCGGGAGACCCAGGAGGCTCCAGCAAGTGAGTGAGCCCCCATATATGCTTTCAACAGCCCAGTACTCACAGGTGGGCATGTAGGCTAGCTGGGGCACTGTCAGGGGCTAGGTGGAATCCAGCAGAGAAGGAGCATTCTTGAGGTGGGAGCCAGGCAGATCTCTAGGAATCAGATCCCCAAGTGAAGGCAGTTGGACTGATTCACATTCTCAGCCCCTTGGAATGAAAGAGGGGGCTGAGGTCCCTTCTTCCACACACTGCAGAATGGCCAACTGAGGTTAGAACAGACTTAGGTGAAGGTGAGCCCTGGGAGAAACCTTGGGAACTGAACTGGGGTGGAGGTGGCAGATGGGCTTCATCTCACATGACATCTGGCATGGGGGGCAAAGAGCTTCTTAGGTGGGTACTGCAGGAAGCAAGGCCAAGATTGGAAGGGTGAGGGTCAGCATGGCATGGGCAGGAGGTGGGGGCCAGATTGGACAGGCCATGAGGCCATTAAGCTTTGATTCATCATAGGAGAGATGGGAAAATGCTGACAAGGGTTTAACGTATTAAGGACCAACTAAGGCCAGAGAACTCTGCAGGATGCAGAGTAGGAGCAGAGCCAGAACCAGGACTATTAGAGCTGCCAGATAGATGCAGTGCTGGGGGCTGGGTGGCGACTCAGTGGTAGAGTGCTGGCCTATCACATGCGAGGCAATGGGTTAGGCATAGATATAAATAAATAAAATAAAGGTATTGTGTCCCTCTGGAAATTGACAAACAAGACACAGTGCAGGACAGGGTGACCAGATGGGTGTGGAGATCCAGAGACACCCCTATCCCCCCTCCCCCCACACACACACATAGAGCACAGGCCAGATTACAGGGACCTGTGCCCAAGTGGTAAGCTGGGATCAAGTCACTGCCAGCTAAGGAGATACACTCCCAGCTGTTTCCACAAGTCAGCTTGGGAGCTGGGAACCTTCTCTTGGTCTCCAACTCCTTAAAAAACCAGCAAACCAGCTGGCCCATGCCTGTAATCCCAGTGACTTGGGAAGGAGGATGTGAATTCAAAGCCAATCTCAGCAACTTAATGAGGCCCTAAGCAACACAGTAAGACCCTGTCTCTAAATAAAATATTTTAAAAAGGGATGGGGATGTGGTTTATGCACTGCTGGGTTCAATTCCAGGTGCCAACCCCCACCCCAGCAGCTCATATGTTCAAGGTCAACAGGGCCATGAGGCACGAGGCACCCACAGGAGGACTGGTCCTGTGCTGTTACTGATTTAGCCTGTGATTTGAGGAGCCATACACCCCCTCTCAGGTCTTAGTGGGTGGGGGTCTGACGGTGGTCTTCCAAGCTGACCACATTGGCTAGATTTTCTCACTTCAACCATAAACAACGTGGCCATAGGACAAGGGCTGCCGAAGATGCCAGAAGTGTGGGCTAAATGGCCACTTTCGAGGCAGGGAAGAGGTATATCAAGAACACCTTGTGCGTTTCAAAATGAAGTCTGTCCAGCAAAGGCCACAGATCTCCCAAGATGTCCCTGAGGGTCCTTCTTATCATATGTCCTCAGTTCACAGGCCTCTGAGCTCATGGAGCAGTTTGCAGATACACCTGGCCGCTATCAGGGCAGCAACTGAAGGAGAATCTCTGCCCAGGAGACTAGACCACCCAGGATCAAGAGGCTCTGGCCTCTGCTCAGGACCCCAGGCATGGTCCCATCTCCCTTCTGAGGCTGCCTGCTGGGGTGAGCCAGAGGATGGACCTGGGGCTACAGGAAGGGCAGGGCCCCTCACTACTCTGCCTCGCCAGCTGTGTGTCCTGGGGCAAGGCACATCCCAGCCTTGCCCAATGCCTGGGGCATCAGTGAGACCTGGAAGAGGAAATGAATTGAGGAGGAGCGCCTGAGGCCACACGACCAGTGCTCTGTTTCAAGCCAATGTCCAGAGTCCAGTGTTCACAGTTGGGCTGGACCAAGGATGGGCTTCCAGGGACAGGGGAGGCTGACATGAAGGGTGGAATGAGAAGGACATCATTACCCTAGGTACATGAATGATTGCGACTCTACATCATGTACAACCAGAGAGTGAAAAATTCTACTCCATTTGTGAACAAGGAATTGAAAAGCTTTCTGCTATCATGTGTAACTGATTAGAACTAATAATAAATTAATTAATTAAAAAACAGCCACTGAGGTGGCCTCTGCGTCTGGACAGCTGAGGGGTGGGAAGGGAGGCAGCATCTTTGAGTTTGGAGTCCGACTTGTATGGGTTCAAATCCTGACCCAGCCACTTGCTGTGTGACCTTTGGCAAGTTATTTAGCCTCTCAGATCCTTTATTTTCACATCTATAAAATGAGATGAATAACTATAGCCAATATTAAAGCTAAGTGCCTCTCTGATAGTCCCAGCTACATTGGAGGCTGAAAGAGGAGGACTGCTTGACCCTAAGAGTTTGGGCCCAGATCTCATTTCAAATAAATCAATAATAAAAGCCAACATTAAGTTCTAGAAATTGCTCTAAACCCTTTAAATGCTTTATATCATTCTATAATACCACACTGGTGTATAGGTGTTATTTTAGTCCCAGAGGATAGAAGAGGAAATCAAGGCCCAGAGAAGCAAAGTAATTTAACCAGACCACATAGCTGATAGGTGGCAGATGATCCCAACAAGGTTCCTTACTCCCACCTTCCAGAGTTAGTGAGGATCAGCTTGTCACACGGAGGTCACAGTATGTGGTTGCTGTTGTTATTATAGTGATGGTGGCTGTATTAGTTTGCTAGAGCTGCTGTAATGAGGATCACTGATTTTTTTCTTTCTCTTTCTTTCCTTCTAATTGG
Source organism: Marmota flaviventris (assembly GCF_047511675.1). Taxonomy (NCBI): domain Eukaryota; kingdom Metazoa; phylum Chordata; class Mammalia; order Rodentia; family Sciuridae; genus Marmota; species Marmota flaviventris. Next base: position 1,073,735 of record NW_027288305.1, read on the forward strand.
TTGACTTAAACAATCAAAAGTCTGGAATCAAGTGTTGGCAGAGTTAGTTTCTGCTGCGTCCTCCCTCCTTGGCTGTCTCCTCCCTGTGTCTTCACCTGCTCTTCTTTCTGTATGTGTCTGTGTCCTCTTCTTATGAAGATACCTGTCCAATCAAACTATGGCCCATCCTCATGACTTTTTGTTGTTGTTTTTCCCAGAATTAAACTTGCTTTGTAATCAATATAATTTCTGGACCTTGGAATCTAACAGGACACCTGGAACACAAAGTTCCCTGTGAGTTTAAAACTGTGCAGAGGATCAGGAGGGACCCAAGGCAGGTGTGGAAAGAAGGAGGAAGTAGACTTTGGAGTGATAAATTCTGCCCTGAGTGGGGGTGGGTAAGTGGAAAGGGAGGGGAAGGGCGGGTGCACCTGTAATCTCAGTGGCTTGGGAGGCTGAGGCAGGAGGATTGTGAGTTCAAAGCCAGCCTGAGAAACTTAGTGCAGACCTAAACAACTCAGTGAGGCCTTGTCTCTAAACAAAATACAAAATAAGACTGAGTGCCCCTGAATTCAATCCCTAGTACCAAGAAAAAAAGGGAGCTATTCAGCCCTGCAGTGATTCAGCCATGGGAGTGGGTTTGGCTATCCCCTAGAATGTATGGAGAGTCACATGCTCAGCAGTCGCCAGGACACAGTAGTAGAGGCAGAAGTGTCCAAGGAACATCAACTCAATAGCGTGGGGGGAGTGGCTCTTGTTTTGTGTACCTGTGGCAGAAGAAGTGCAGCCAGTCCCAGGAGAATTAGAGGGTGTGTAGATGCCCAGGGGGGAAGTTGAAGGCAGCTGTCCTCTTGTACACTCCCAAAATACCCACCCTCTGAGCTGTGTTGGCCTCTTTTTTACTCAACTTTAAAACTCTGTCACCAAATACAGTCACATGCTGAGGTACTGGGGGTTAGGACTCCAAAAAATGAAATTCAGAATGGGCACCATTTGGTCCATAGTGGTGGGAAATGTGGTTTCCTGTTACCATGGCAGGGACAGAGAGGGAACAGGGTGGAGGACAGACAGCAGCTGCCCAGATGCCCCCTTGGTCCTGCAGGCCCGATGGTCAACTCTGCAGAGCCAAGGAAGGCTGGACACCATATCAGGGCCGCCTCCATGAGGAAGAAGCCTGTGGGGTAGAGGCCTTCACACATCTGGGCCTGGGATGGAAATTCATTCCCAGTACTTTGGGGACAGTTTTCCCAGTCCTTTCCTGTCCCCTGGGTCAGACAGGGTACCCGGGCTCCACCCTGACAGTCATGCTTTCTCCCTCACAGGTGGACCAAGAGCATGTCTCATGGGCCAGGAAGCCTCCTCTGGCTCCTGTTCTTCCACAGGAAGTTCTTTCTTAATCCTTTCTGGGGAGAGGGCGGCTCATGGTAGAGATCTGGACTATCAGGTGTGAGGCCCTTGGATCCTTCCCCAGCATAAAAAAAAGAAAAACTCTGCCCCCAGAAGGAAACGAAGACAATAAAAAGGTTTTTCCAACCCCCTCAGGAACCCTGGGCTCTTCAATCTTGGTTTTTTCCCATCTCACACCCAATATGGGTTTGGCCAGCCTGGGAGTGGTGGCTGACACACCGCCCTAGTGTCCCACCAGCCACAGTGTTGGCCCTGGAGACTTCTTCTGGAAGGCAATTCCTGAAGCCAGCATAGCCAGGTCTGGGCTCATCCTGGGGTCACATGTCCCTTTTTCTCCCAAAGATATCTCCTTCCTTCCAACTAGCCCCCACCTCCCTAGGGCTGGCCGCCCCTGCTCTCTCCTCCTGGATGGTCTCCAGTCGTCTCCTGTGGATCAGCCACCAAACAGCCAGCGGGACCTTTTCAACATACACCTGACCATTTTGCTCTGCTAGAAGCATGCAGACCAGGGCAGGAGGAGGCTGGTTCAACTTTTTGGGCACTCGGGATGAAAACCAGGGCCTCAGGGGTGCCAGGCAAGTGCCCTACCACCAGGCCCCAGCCCCAGCACCAGGACTACACTTTGTTCTTTCTTCCCTCTCCACTGGGGACTTGGTCAGAGTACCTAAGGGCCTGGAGGGTGGGTCATTTCTTTGGCAAAGCAGGGATTAACAGTGAGTGCACCAGTGTCTATCTAAAAAGAACAGATTTTTAAACAATTAAAAGAAAAAACAGCAATAAGTGCAGCTGCATGGCCTGTGGTAAGAACAGCCTCAGGCTAGTTGTGCTTCTGTGTAACCTTACCCCAGAACGGGGGCCAGTTGATGGGCAGACACTCGCTAAGGTGGTATTATTTCCTGAAGTCCAGACCAGGATGGTGGCCAACCTCGTGTCTTTCCAAAGGTAGAAAAGTTTGGGCATAAATGGACAGAAGGAGAAATAATCACTGAGGCTCAAGAAATGATTGGAAGGAGGGAAATTCAGGGAACACGGATACCTGAAGAGGCTCAGAGCAAGAGAGAACAGTCTCTCTTAGGTCAATCAGAGCAGATTCCTGAAAAGAAAAAGCCATTTGACAAGACCACTTCTGTTTTTGGAAACTGACAAGATCAAAGGGAAGCCTGCAAACCTGGTGAACTAGTTCTGGGAAACATTTCCATATGTCTGAAGAGTGGAATAGACTAACTATTAATGATTGAACGGACTTATAGTATTACCCATGTCTTCTGAGTTGTACAACACCTTGCAGTAAGGGATTTGTGTTTGAAGTCCACCGACTATGATTTTGTGGTTGATTGATTGATTGATTGACTTGTGTAGTACTTGGAGTTGAACTCAGGGGTGCTCTGTCACTGAGTTACATTTGTGGCTCTTTATATTTTATTTTTATGAGGCAGGGTCTCACTAAGTTACCATGATTGGCCTCCAACTTGGGATACTCCTACTTCAGTCTCCCTGAGTCCTGGGATTATAGACAAGCGCCACCTCTCCCAGCTGACATTGTGATTTATAAATAAAGAAAATATTTTGGAGCCATGCATGGTGGTGCATGCCTGTAATCCTAGTGCCTCGGGAGGCTGAGTCAGGAGGATCCCAAGTTCAAGGCCAGCTTCAGTAACTTAGCAAGATCCTGTCTCAAAATAATAAAAAGTACTAGGGGTATAGCTCAGTGAACACACACACACACACACACACACACACACAAGCACACATTTTGGTCTTCATTCCCAGTTCCTGGCACAGAGTTCCTAAATGCTTGCTATTTCCTAGGTGATAGTGGTGTCTTTTGCTTTAATGAGGTGACTTTCTTGGTAGTTTTCTGGATGGGGACTGGTAACCAGCATGATAAAGACATAATTAGAAGTTTGGATCTTTCCATGACAGTCCTCATCCTCTAGGGAGGGTAGAGGGGCTGGAGATTAGGTTGAAAATAAAGCAGGCCTAGGGCTGGGGTGTAGCTCAGTGATGGAGTGTTTGCCCAGTGTTCAAATCCCAACTCTGCTCAATCAGTCAGTCGGTCATACCTCCAGGATAAAACACTCCTAAACATTCTGAACTCTGGGGACTCAGGGTATTTCCAGATTGGTGAATACATCCACGTGCCAAGAGGGTGATGCATCCCAACTCCATTTGAATGGCAGCTCCTGCCCTGGGGACTGGTTCAGAGCTCTACCACCGAGCTCCAGCCCCAGCCCCAGCCCCAGGACTGCACTTTTGTTCTTTCTTCTCTCACCTTTTTTTTTCTTTCTGGCTGTTCATTGATGTCTTTTATCATATCCTTTAATGAACCAGGAGGCAAGTTCCCCTGAGTTCTGTGAGCCCTCTTGTTTAGTTATCAAACCTGAGGTAGGCACTGTGTGAACCCCAATTTATTATAGCCAGTTGGTGTGACATATAGGTGACAACCTGTGACTTACAAGTGGCAACTGGACTGGGGTGGGGGCAGGCTTGTGGGGCTGAGCCCTTCACCTGTGAAATCTAACTTACCTCTCAATGGTGTCAGAATTGAGCTGAATGGCAGGTCACCCAGCAGATGTCCATTGGAGAAATGTGTGGTGCAAGAAAGCCACCCAAACACCTGGCCACAGAAGTCCTCTGTGCTGGCCGTTGAGAGTGCAGGAAGAAAAAAACAGTTTGGTTTTTCTGTTATATAAGCACTAAGTGTGCTCTCACTTGCTGACAGCTCCTACAGACTCCCACGAGCCCTCCTTCTCCAAGGGCTTTGATCATCTCTATTTTCTGAGCATCCATGGCAAGGCTGACCTTGGGCCAGCATGCCCACATTCCCAGCATCCTCTGCAGCTGGGGCCTAGGTCTGTTGGGCTCAGTTGGTGGAGAAAACCTATCTCTTGTGTTCACACCAGGACTTCCAAGAACCAGGGAATGATTTGCTCAGCCTAGACAGGTCTGAGCTTCAAAGTCTCCCACCATCGAGAAAAGACCACTGATTTCAATTAAAATCAAATTAAAGCAAGCTTATTATTTTGACCGGCCGGGCTGCCTCTCCCTCCCAAAATGGCAGGAACAAGACAGCAACCCCACCTTTCCTACAGCCCAGCTTTATAGCCCAGAAAGTTACACAAAAGGGGGGTTACAAATAACAGAACTCTGACAAGCATCACACTAATGGTAGTTTACATTTTTTTTTTTTTTTTGCTGGCCCCAACATCAGAATTTATGAGGACCATTAGAGCCTCAGAGAGGGTGGTTGTGTGGCCAGGGAAGGCCAATATTTATGAGGTGTCACTAAAGTTTCAGAGAGGGCTGCTATCTGGTCAGTGAGCCAGGCATGGATGAGTTCAAGGCACGGGCAGGCATTCCAAGCAGGTTCAGAATTTGCAGTAATTTATAGTAAAGCCGAAATCATCTTTTCATGGCTTTGTGGCAAGATGGCTCCCAATTTTAATAAAAGATCATGTTGGGTCTATCATTCCCCCCTTTTCTTATGTGTCCCTTTCAAATCTTTGATAGGGTAGGGGAAGAGCACTGAGGGAATTTTAATCCCTCAGGTAACAGTCTCCAAATTTTTAAAACTCACCCAAAACCTGTCTCCCTGATTTTACCTGACTTAAATAATTACTTATATGGATAGTCTATTTATTTTTGGCTCCATTGTTGTAAGAAGAGAGGCGTCACTCATTTTGGCTTCTTCTGAGCTGAGAGAGGGTGACATGAGGGGGCACGGCGTGAGGGACATGAGTTGCCTTTTAGAAGTCAGTTTGGCTTGAAGTCTGGTTGGGGAAGCACAGGTTGTAAAGTCATCTGGGGATGGGTGCTTCTATGAGAGAAAGAAAAACCATGAGTACTGAATAAATGTTGCAGCAGCTGGAACATGTCACTGCATAGAAGTTCCCTCACCAGGCTTTAACATCCCCAGTTATCAGGACTGTAAACTTAACATTTAACTTTTAGTGTTACAGTTGTCCCTCCCCATAAGAAACAGTTTAATAATTTAATGTCATCTGATCTTGCAAAATCCTTTTACTAGTATGACCTCTGTGTCTAATAGAGAAACCTTTAATTCTGTTACTCAGGGCTGGATAATCGTACTAGCAAACACCAAGCCTACCTGTGTAGGTTAGGAATATCTGTAGGCCTTAAACTAAAAACTTCTGCCTCTGGCAGCTCCTCTTGATAGTCTCTTTTTATAGTTATCAGGCATTTCTGTCTGAGAATCCTTCTTTGTCGCCTCCAGTCTTACTTATTTTGGGAGGCTAACATAAAGTGTATACCTTAAATTATTTTTATTTTATTATTATTATCATTATTATTATTATTATTATTATTTAAAATGCCCAGGAATGGCTGTATTTTGGTTTTAACTGTCTTTGTTAAGTGTTTAAGATGAAGCAGTCAAACTGACTTTTGTTTCTATCTATTGCTAACAGTCAGCTGAGCTTTTATGAAAGTCATTCCTGGGGAAACTTGAGAGCAGCTTCTCAGTTCTGCTAGTGCCATTTGCACTAGGATGGGTCCAGGACTTGCTTGACCATGTGGCTTCCCTTGGAAGCATCAGGGATGTTTCTCTTCTCTGATGACTCTCCTCTTCATAGCCAATGCACTGATTGGCTTTCTGTTCTCCAGTGATCTCATTAATCTCCCTGATCAGGAGGATAGGTGGCCCAAAGTTGCAAAGCTATTTAGAGAAGTCCCCTGTTCCCTGGATTCAGACTGACTCAGAGGGCAAGATCCAAATATTGGTTTTCTTGGCCCTTTTTATTTAACTTTAATTTTAAATCCTAATCTTAAACATCCAGCAAATGAATTTTAACAGCCTTATATTAAGAGTACTAGGCTTTAATGTCCATAATTTTATAATTATTTAACTTTTTATTAATTGGGATCTGTATTATTCTATTTGTCTTGTAGGTGATGACTTATTATCTTAAATTAACCCATGTTGTGTTCTTAAAGCAACACTTCTGTAAAACACTAACAGGGAATCTTTAGATCACTTATAAGGAAATTACAAAATAAAATTAACAAGAGTAAAAATCCTTAGTTTGTGTAATATCTACCCTGAATTTTTTGGCTGAGTTATACATTATATCCCCTGTTTGAGATCCTAGTAATCTTGACGGAAAAAAAAAAAAAAAAAAAAAAAAAACTTTTGAACATAACTTTAAATGAACTAAAATCTGTCCTACTGCTTTCATAGTCATTCTCACATGTAGTAAGATGGGACACAGAGCCTTATCTCAGGTAAGGCAGGGCTCTTTATAAATCTTAAGTGTTTTAGTTCTAAAGCTGATCTTTGTTTTTTAAATATCATTTTACAAAGTTTACATAAATTGTTTGAGGTCACATGAACATTAGCTAACACCATATGATATCACATTTAAAACATGAATTAAAGAAAGGCTGAAAGTTTTTAACCTATACATAGTTTAGGCTCTCATTAATTTAAAAATACATTTAAATTATTTCCCAATGTAAAAAGTAACATAAAACTTTACATATCTTATTGATAACAGGTAAATAAATCCCCAATATATTTTTTACCATACAACTTCAGAACACCAGCTTGATATAATGCTCTTTTAATGTTTCTACCTTACAGACTTGTATACCTGGAAGATATGAGCACATTAATAGTATCACAATTACATTGATGTTTCTACATTAACCAAGTTTAGCTTTTAAATAAATGGCAGTACAGTGCTCTAAAATAACAGTTCTTATTTAACCAGTTGTTTAATTTTTATGGTTGCTTGCTCTAGAAAAAAATAAAACTTAATAAACACAATGTTATGGGTAAACTTATACTTTAAGAAATTTTTTGTCTCTTTAACACATAACTGATTTTTAAAATCTTATACAGACTTTAGTACAAACTTTTTTTAGTAGTACAAACTTATACAGACCTTAATAAATCAATCAGATATCTAACAAAAGTACTCATGAATGAGTAATCCCATATCAAATTTACTTTACTTATTTATCAAAATATTAGACAAATGTATTGAACAGTGTAAACCATTTTTTGTTAAAGGAAAAGTCCTAGAACAAAGGCATATTAGACATTTTATAGACATTAATATTTTATTAGATTTTTGAATACCTAGAAAAACTTGTAAGCTTAAATTTAAAGATATTTATTTTTATCTGTTTATCCAATTTAAATTGAACCATTTAAATCACATGAATTAAAGATCTTTGGATCCACTTTTTAAAATTTGTTTTTATGAGCGCTCCTTATATATGTTAATTTGTATATCATATATATGATATACGGACATATGTATATATAGACATACAACACATAACAAAAGTGTGCACACGTAACAATAGTAAAAGCCTTGTAGCTTTTCACAGTTGAAATCTCCATTGAAATGTTTCAAAAACTCCACAGTTGGTCAAAGATAGAACTGATCAAAAAACATTAACCTAGGTCTTTAGGATCAAAATCATGAGCTCAAAAAAAATAAAAATAAAAATAAAGAATCTAAGGAAAAAAATAAAGAGTCCTAGAAAAAAATGACTGGCCAGTAATTAGTAAATACCATACAATTTACCTTTTTTTTTTCCCCTTAGGCCTTAGATCAGTCTCCTACTGAGCTTGCAGGCTTCTTTCATTTGTATTTCAACATAAGTCATGGCTAAGTTCTGGAAGGAGCAGGGAAAACTGCTATTCTGAGCAGACACCTCAGGCCTAAGGCATTTTAACCATAAGTCATAATTTTCAGGTTCGGATGTTGAAAATTATGAAACAAGTTTAAGATACAATTCACAAAATTTTATATCTTTACATCTTGTTTAGTCAACAGATACCATACTATGATTTACTATCCTTGTCCAAATTAATGCACTGGTACACACAGTGACATTTTCCCAGGCTACCCAATTCAAAATTGGTGAAAAAAAAAAAAGACTGAATGATTGGGAAGTTACTTGCCAACTTGGAAGTACAGTTCTTTAGTTTTCCATCCTAAGTATTTAAGTTCTCTGGCATGAATTATCTGAAATCATAAACTAAACAATTACCTAAAACCAACTTTTAACTGCAAGATTGTGCAATGCTTCAAAAACTTATTTAGATAACAGATTGTTACAATAAAACATCATCATTTAGACACACATTCAGCTAAGATCATTCCCAAGAAACAATTTATAATATCAACACATTATTGCACATGTCTTAAAGGGCCAGAAACAAAGACACAAGACAGACAGAAAGGAGCTCCAGACTATGGCTGACAGACAGAAGCCTTTAAAACAGAGCAGATAAGAGAAAAATCTCCTACACCAGTGGCACCATAGATGTCCCCACAATGGGAACAGATGTTTTCACAGAGGGGCAACCTGAAATGTAAAATCAAGGGTCTCCATGGTGACTTTACTGCATTTAGTGTCCCCTTTTTCTTTTTCTCTTTTTTAAGGAGACAGAGGTGGCATAATCCTTACAGTGCAGGGAAGGAAGGAGGGAATTCCCTGAAGCAACAGGGCTTCAGCAGCGGCTGGGAGTCCCTCAGTCCCTCCTTTTACTTACAGGGTTAGCTCCTCTGGTTTGGTTCCACCCCAGGCATGCTCCATCTCCTAACATTTCAGTAGTCAGCTCTCAAAAAGTTCCGGGGCAGGAGGGTATCAAAATTTGTAACTTAAAGTTCAGTTCCTGACCTTGAAGCCAATTAATGCCAATTTAATAATGAGGACAGGGTTTTGAGAAAAAGAAAAAAGGAGGTTTATTGCTTTGCTAACAAAGGAGAAACACAGGGGACTCTGCCCAATGGTGTGACTCTCTTGATCTGGAGGGACAAGGGGCTTTAAAGGAGATTCACTTGCTAACCTGGGAGATACTGAGTTCTTAGGTCCCCAGCAGGCATTGCCCTCTGCAGTGGGTGTGCTCCAGCAGCCAGCTAGGGGCTTCTCTCATCCTCCTTAACAAAGGGGGGTAAAGTTCATCGCAGTTCCTTAAAACACAGTCCAAAGGGGTGTCAGGCTTACTTGCTTTATTACCCATTTTCACGTCCAATATCCTTATGTTTTTACCACAGAAATCACACAACAAAACACACAAAAACAAACAAACAAAAATCATATAGAACACAGAACAAAACACAGGCGCTGAAACAGAAAAACAGAGGAGCAATACAACATCTTGCTAAAGCTCTGGGGTAGGAGCGCGTGCGTGCCCGTCAGCACCTCTATACCCTTCCAGAAGATTTCCCTACAGAATAGAACCGAGGACAGAATGATTTGTCGTTCATGTCCCAGACAGGAGTATATGTGAGCCTCGCCAGGCCACCTCTCTGTCATCAGAAGAGATCTCCCTTAACCGGATATCAGATGTTATAAAGGTGCCACTTACCTACGGCGGCCTCCTCCTCCAGGTGCTTCCCTCACTCCAAGGCCTTGGAATGTCTCAAGTTGTGCACCCCCTAGAGTGGCTCTCCAGCCCGGAGCCCTGGAGTGAAGGCCGGCTTCAGAATTTACAGCAGTCTGGTCTTGTGATCTGGTCAGGCAGGGTCATCTCACTGGGGAACTCCAAAACTCTTAGACCAGGACTCAAGAAAAGACCACTAACCCCAATTAAAATCAAATTAAAGCAAGCTTATTATTTCGACTGCCTGGGTTGCCTCTCCCTCCCAAAACGGCGGGAACAAGACAGCAACTCCACCTTTCCTAAAGCCCAGCTTTATAGCCCAGAAAGTTACACAAAGGGGGGTTACAGATAACAGAACTCTGACAAGCATCACACTAATCATAGTTTACATTTTTTTTGGGGGGGGGCTGGCCCCAACATCAGAATTTATGAGGACCATTAGAGCCTCAGAGAGGGTCTTTGTCTGGCCAGGGAAGGCCAATATTTATGAGGTGTCACTAAAGTTTCAGAGAGGGCTGCTATCTGGTCAGAGAGCCAGGCATGGGTGAGCTCAAGGCATGGGCAGACATCAAAGCAGGTTCAGAATTTGCAGTAATTTATAGTAAAGCCAAAATTATCTTTTCATGGCTTTGTGGCAAGATGGCTCCCAATTTTAATAAAAGATCAGGTTGGGTCTATCACTCCTCTTCTGCCTGCTTTTGCTACTTCAAAGAACCCTTGTGATTACACTGACCCTGGCCCCCCAGTGTAAGAAACCAAGGGCATCTTTTTATCTTGAGGCCATCTTAGAGCAACCTTGATTTTAACTGCAACGTTAATTCCCCCTTGTCACATTATATAATGTATTTACAGACTCCAGGAATTAGGACATAGATGTCTCTGGGGGGTCATTATTCTGTCTACCACAGCAAAAGGCACCATGCCTCCCAGCACTGGAAAAACTGAAAAAAAGAAAAGAGAGTGAAAAAAAAAAGTCATCATGCCCCAGTTAGAAGGCACAGGTGGCAGTTAAGATAGTTGGCCCTGGAGGCACTCACTTGGGTTCAAGTTCACCAGCAAAGTGACCTTGGGCAAGTTGCTTCGCTTCTCCAAACCTCAGTCTCCTCATTTTTAAAATTGAGGATAATGTGATACATCTATACAATGGAATACTACTCAGCAGTAAAAAGGAATAGATTATGACTATATCACAGCAGGTGAGTGAATGAAGCCAGCTTTTTGTTCAAAGCACATATCACAGAATTTTGCTTATATATAATTCTAGAAAATGTAAACTATTTTATAGTGTCAGCAGATTGGTGGTTACTTGTGCTCAGAGGGTGAAATTATAGGGAGCATAAATAAACTTTTGGTCAGAGTACACTGGTGCATGCCTGTTATCCCAGACACTTAGGAGTCTGAGGCAGGAAGATCCCAAGTTTGAGGCCAGCCTGGACAATTTAGTGAGACCCTCAGCAAAGACCCTATCTCAAAACAAAAAGTAAAAAAAAAAAATAAAGGGGCTGGGAATGTAATGCAATGGTAAAGTACCCCTGAGTTCAATCCCCGGTGTCAAAAAAGAAAAAGAAAGAAAGAAAATTTGAGGATGATGAGATGATGGAGAAGTTCACTATCTTGATTGTGTAGATGATTTTGTGGATGTATATAATAAATTGTTCACTTTAAAATATGTAGTTGACTATCTGTCAAAAATATGTGTTGTTGGGGCTGAGGTTGTGTCTCAGCAGTAGAGCACTCGCCTAGCACATGTGAGGTGCTGGGCTGGATCCTCAGCACTACATAAAAATAAGAAAACAAATAAAAGTTAAGGTATCATGTCCAACTACAACTAAAAATAACATTTTAAAATACGTATTGTTGATTGCACATTGTTTAACCCTCATTAAAGCTGTTTAAAAGTGAATTCCACTATACCAACATCCATCAAGTCCCACAATGTAATTGTGTGAATATCTTCCCGATACTTCAGTCAGGTAGGCCAGCACTGGCCACAGTTGTTCATTCATTCATTCATCAAATGTAACCTCCATTAAGCAGCCCCACTGCTAGGACATGAAGATGGACCTGCTGGGTGCCTGGTCTAAGGGGAGAAATGGATGAGGAAACAGGTCCACATGGTGAGGAATGGGTCCCTGAAGACCCACACACAGGAAGCCACCAAGGCAAGGAGGAATCAGGGAAGGCTTCAGAGAGGAGGAGGCAACATTTTTTTGGGTCTTGAAGAATGTGTAGGAGTTTGCCATGAGAAAAAGAGTTATCTATTGCTATGTAACGAATTACCCACCACTTACAACTTCAAGGAACCATCTTATTATGTTCTTAAGAGACTACAGGTCAGGGGCTGGGCCTGGGGCTCAGTGGTAGAGTGCTTGCCTTGCACATGTGAGGACCTTGATTTCATCCTCAGCACCAAATAAAAATAAATATATGAAATAAAGGTATTGTGTCCATCTACAACTAAAACAAAACAACAGTCAGTAAGTCAGGAATGTGGGCAGGGCAGAGTGGAGGGAGCTTGTCTCTGCTCCTTAGAGTCTGAGGTCTCAGTAGGAAAACTAGAGACTGGAGCAACTTAAAAACTGGAGGCTGAAATTATCTGATATCTCCTGTGTCTGGCCAGGGTGACCCAGAGACTGGGACTGCCAGCCCCTCTCCCACAGGTGTGGCATGGGCTCTTTCCCATCAGGGTGCCTAGGAGAGGAAGTATTGCACTGGAGAAGAGGCTCTGCACTGTGTTGTGTTGTGTGACAGCCTTGGAAGTCACAGGCAGGACTCCCCCTGCATTTTATTGGCTGAAGCATCCTAAGCCCACCCAGATTCCAGGGGCTCTGATTGGGGAACTGCTCCACTGTGTTCAGGGAGTGTCGCTGATGATGAAAACATCTGATGTATCCATGGAGCACTTACATACACATGCCAACACCATTCTGAGCGCTCTTTATGCAGGAACTCATGGAGTACCCCCATCATCCTGAGGCATGGGGAACTTCTACAAAGTCAGAAAGTGGGCAAGCAGGAAAGCTGAGATTTGTACCCAGGCAGCTGGCTCCAATGTCCAGGCACCAGCCATTATACCACATTGCCTCCTATCAGCAGAGACCAGCATGGCTGGACCATGTGGCTCCAGTGGGAGGGCTGGAGCTGCATCTGTAGGGGGGGGCAGGGGTCCAGGGCCTGAAGACCCCTGCCAGACACATGGAAGAGCCTGGACTTCAGGCCAAGAACAGTAGGGAGCCGTGGAGCGGACTTCTACAGGAAAACAGTGTGACCAGATCTGTGTCTCAGGATGAGCCCTGCAGGGATGGGCAGAGCAGGAACTCAAGGAGCCAGAGCCAGAGATGGCGGGCAAATTAGCAGTTGTTGCAAGGGCTCAGGGAAGACCTTGATGTGGGGAAGACAGGACGGGCTCGATGAGGAGGTCAGTAAGCGCTGTCCTTTGAACGGTCTGGAGTAGTTAAATATCTTGCGTTTGAATGACATTCTTTCTTTTGATGCTAGAGATTGAACTCAAGGGTGCTCGACCACTGAGCCACATCCCCAGCAACCCCCTAAAATAAGACGTTTCTTATTTTAAGACAGGCTGTCTCTAAGTTGCTGAGGATCTCACCAAGATGCCGACGCCTGCCTTGAACTTGTGATCCTCTTGCTCCAAACTCCTGAGTTGCTGGGATTATAGGCATGTGCCACTATGCCTGGCTGGAAAAACATTCTTTATATATATATATATATATATATATATATATTTTAAAAATTCTAAATAGTACAATACATTTACCATTTTAAAACATATGTGAAGTATAATAAATAAAATGTTTATATATTATGTAACAATACATAAATACGTAATGTAAATATATAAATAACATAAATATGGAACATAATATCAATGCATAAATAATGTATAAATACATAATATAAATAATATATATGTATTTATGTATTTGTGTGTATTTGTATTATAAAAGTTATATATATATATATATATATATATATATATATATATATATATATATATATATATATATATATAATTTTTGGTGATGGAATGGAACCCAGGGACTTGCTCATGCTAAATGTGTGCTCCTCCACTGAGCCACACCCTCAGCCCCTAATTTATATTAATTATAAATTATAACAAGTTAAATTATAATTTATATTATTATGCTCTTATAATAACATGTATTATAATATATAAAATATGGGATATAAAAATTCTTACAACGTATTTTAAGCCCAGCTTAAAATAGAAAGCTCAAACTGTACTCCAATTTATTTCCTTATTATCTATTTCTTTACTTTGGTGGTCTCGGGAAGAGCCTTATGTGTACTGAGTGAGTGCTCTACCACTCACTGATCGACATCCCTCTTCTAATCTCAATTTATTTTATTTTATTTATTTATTTTGGTCCTGGGAATTGAACCCAGGGGTGCTTTACCAACAAGCTGCACTCCCAGCCCTTTTCATTTTTTAAATTTTGAGAAAGGTTCAAACTAAGTTTCTGAGGCTGGCCTTGAACTTGCTGTTATTTGGTGCTTGCTGGGATTACAGGTTTGCAACACCACGTCCAGCACCTTGATCTTTATTTATTTATTTTTTATTTTTGTTTTTGTGGTGCTGGGGATTGAACCCAGGGCCTACTGCACTGAGATACATCCACAGTCTTTGGTTTGTTTAAAATGTACTTACCTCCTGTGCAGTTTACTCTCCTCCGGCCTCTACCTATTCTCTTCGCCTCTCTGTCCTCTGGCATTCCTAATACTGAAGATCCCCTCAACCGGGCTCCTCTCTCTTGGGTGTTCTGAGTCTCTCTAGGTAAGGCCACAACTCCTGGTGACCCTTCTGCCACAGCTCCAGCACTCACTGCATTCTGGAAACACCCCTCCTCACCCCCCAAATGATACAACTACACACACACACACACACATACACATGCACACACATACACAGGTCTAGATGGAAACACTTCAAATTGTAAATAGCAGTTATTTATTTATTTTTAGTTGGACCCAATACCTTTATTTTATTTATTTATTTTATGTGGTGCTGAGGATCGAACTCAGGACCTGACACGTGCTAGGTCAGTGCTCTTTGCTGAGCCACAACGGCAGCCCGGTATTTTGCATTTATTCTGGTGGTAGGATTAGAGGAATTTTTCTGTAAATTCAACTTTTCTAAATTTTTTGCAATGAACTTGTATAACTTTCATAACTTAACAAAATAGCATTCTGGGGCTGGGAGTGTGGCTCAGTGGTAGTGTTTGCCTAGCATGTGCAAGGCCCTGGGTTCCATCCTCAGCACCACCCAAAACAAATAACTACAAAAAGTCGTCATGCCTCTTTCTCCCACTCCCCTCTCTCTTGGATCACTGGCTCTGGAGGAAGCCAGAGGCCCTGTCATGATGACACTCAAGCAGCCCCATTGAGAAGTCAGCATAATGAGGAACTGAGGCCTCCTGCCCACAGCCCAGAGAGCGAGCCATGTCGCAGCAAATCCTCCAGCCCCAGTCCAACACTCAGACAAACGCAGTCCTGCAGCCTCATGAGAGACTGATCTAGAAGCACCCAGCTGAGCCACTCTGATTTCTGACCCACAGCCTATGTGGAAGAGGATTCAATGTATTGTTTTAATGCCACTTTTAAGTTCTAGGGTCATTTGTAACAGAGAAACGTCACTAATAGAGCATTAGAAATGGATCCCCAAATTCCAGTTTGAATGTTAGGTTAGATGAGATTCAAGACGGGGAACTGTCATGGGGAAGAGGGTAGTCTCCGTTTGGGGGACGTTGAGCTTGGGGGTCTTGGGTGAAGGTGGCCCATGGACAATGGGTATAAAAGTTTGAAGGTTAAAAGAGAAAGATCAGGAGAGGGAGAGGTGGGAAAAGAAACTTAGGGAAGAGTTCATGGAGCAGTGAGAGTACAGGGCTGAGGAAGGGCCCCAGAGAAGACCACAGTGGAGGGGGCAAGGAGAAGCCATCAGAGAGGCAGAAAGAGACTAGGGAACAGAGTAGTGTTTGAGAGAGGGAGAGCTTTGGAAAGCCATGGACTGAGAGGGGACTGTGAAGTCCCCAGGGGCACCATGATGGCCTTGCTGAGAGAGTAGCTCCAAGTTTTCTGTCTTCTAAGTTCTTCTAGTTGAGGGCTTTCCTCAGTGAAGTCACTCCTCAGTATCCTGGATACCCTCCCTGTCCCCACACAGATACCAAAATCCCTGGGTGCTCAAGTCCCTTAAACAAAATGACACAGTATTTGTGTGTCACCTGTGCCTACTTCCTGTGTACTTTCAACCACCTCTAGAGGACTTACAGTGCTATTTCAATAAACATGCTATGGAAATCACTGTTGTACTGCAATTTTATTTAAATCATGTTTTATTGTTGCATTTCTATTTTAAAAAAATCTTTTCTTTCCATGGTCCAATTGGTGGATAAGGAACCTGAAGGTGGGGCTGACTGTCCGTCCTCCCACAGATCAAAGGACAACCCACCCTCACCCTGGACCAAGAATGTTCAGGCAAATTCTCCAACCCTGGGAAACGGATCACCTAGAGCTTGTGGGGAGAGGGGCTCCTCACATATGTGGCCCCTGTTCCTTGTGCTTACTCTGTTTGGAGTGGGTTTGTTTGATTTTTTTTCATTTTTTTTCCTTGTACCTTTCAAGAGCTTTCTTAATTTCCTCTTCCTCTTTCCATGCTCCTGTCTGGGGAATGAAGTTTAGAGAAACCCACCTCTAAACATACACTCCACAGAAAAGCACTTACGGATCCAAGTTGGAGGCGGGGGTTCCTCTTAAGATCTGGCCTCTTCTTGAGTAATTTCAGTGGTGGCAACTTCAAGGGGAGGGCAGGCTCCTTCAAAACTCCACGCAGCATCCACGTGGGACCAACTTGCCTTTCCTGGGTTCCCAAGCCCAATTTAATCCAAGCTTATTAACACATAACATTTTAATTTGCCTTTTCAATACGTTCTGCACTCTATAAGCATAACAAATTTAATAATATCAGAAGTAAGGATTTCATATGTTAATTACAATGCTCCATCAAGTTGGGGGTAACCACTGTGGAAAAGAGATTGCTGTAAAGAGAGACAGTTTCTGGTCTTTCCTCCTCCTACCCCAAATCGCTGTATTGAAAGAAATCCAAAAGGAAAAAATATTAAATTTCTTAGGTACAAAAAATGAGCTGAAATCTCATGTTCTCCAGTGTCTTCGTGTGGCTTGCTCCAGAAGAAGAGAATGAGCTAAGGGTCCCAGTGTATGTTGTTTACTTGGAGACAGGATGTCCCCAAGGGGAGAGGGAAATTAAGGGGAAGAGGAGCCATCAGTAAAAGATGTATTATGGATCCTACTGCCCATCCTGCTGGGAACTCTGGGACCCAGTACAGGACATGTCCCACTTCAAAATTATCACCAGAGAGGGGAGGATCTGTCAATCATTGGTTAAGAGCTATTTCCAGGGGCCATTAATTCCTGGCAGTCCACTGCATGGTGGCAACATTGGCCCCAGTTCCCAGATAAAGCCACAGACAAAGGCAGGCAGGAGCAGGCAGGAGAAGTTGGGCTGGTGCATGCTGAAGGGGTCAGAGTGGGGGAAAGGGGGTGGGCACAGACATCACCAGGATGATATAGCACACATCCAAGTGCCCCTCACACAACTTCCAGCCCCAGCATAAGCTTGTTAGTTCCTGGATTGTGCCAATGTTCAATGCAGCTCTGAATTTTCCTGGGCCAGGAGAGATTCTGAATCTTCAGAGCTAAACCATCCAGCAAATAATTTTGAGCATTTATAAGGCACTAGGTAGATACTGGTTAGGTCTGGAGACTCAGTTATGAGTCTTTATTTTTGTCCTGTACATGCATACAGTGTGCAGACTGTCGCCTAGAGGTGGCATGTGAACCTCTAGTGGCAGACAGGGTTACTCTAGGGGGTTGCAAGAACACTTTTAATTTTTACTTTGTTAGTTATACATTTATTTTAATGAGTATCCAAAACATATTTTACCATTTAACTCTAGTTTGGTTTTCCTTTTCTGCAGCACTAAAGATCAAACCCAGAGCTGGGCATGGTGGCCCACGCTTATAATCCAAGTGACTCAGGAGGTTGAGGCAAGAAGATTGCAAGTTAAGTTTAGCCTCAGCAACTTAGTGAGACCCCATATCAAGATAAAATATTTAAAAGGCTGGAGATATAATTAAGTGGTAAAGCACTCTTAGGCTCAATTGCCAGTACAAAAAAAAAAAAAAAAAAAGTTCCTACCCAGGGCCTCAAACCTGCTAGGTAAGTAATTTGCCACTGTGCTACATCCCCAGTCCTTGGTTTTCATGGATATTATTGCTTAGGATCTGACTGAGTTTAGAAGGTGAGCCAATCCAAAAGGTTACTCATGGGTGAATGGATAAAAAAAAATGTGGTTAACACCAAACCCGGGTAATTATTAGCCATAAAAAAATAAAATTCTGACACATGCTCTAACGTAGATTCACCTTGAAAATGTTATGCTAGGTGAAATAAGCCAGGCTCAGAAAACAAAATCATGGTAATATTCCACTTGCCTTAGGTATCTCAAGTGGGAATATTCATGCAGATGAAGTAGAATAGATATTACTGGAGGCTGTGGGGAGAAGGGAATGGAGTTATTATTTAATGAGGAAAGAGCTTCTGTTTGGGATGATGGAAAGTTCTGGAGATGTGTAGAGGGATGGTTGTGTAACATTGCCACCAGAACCCAGAGTGAATGATGGTTAGGGGCTGAGGAGGCTGCTCAGTGGTAGAATGCTTGTCCAGCCTGCACGAGGCCCTGCGTTCAATCCCTAGAAACACACACACACACACACACACACATGCACACACATACACATGCACACATAGAGGCACGTGCACACACACGCACTCATATGCACACACGCATGCTTAATGTGGTAAACTTTATGTCATGTCTTTCTTACTACAGTATAAAAAAAGTGTGAGCAAATGAAAACATTGATCTAAATAAAAATACCAAGTAATGTACACCTGGCAGTGCCCTGTAACCAAGGATGTTTGAGGAACTGGCAGGAGAACTTAGAGAAAGGACAGGTAGATGGCTGGACGAAGGGTCAGGCAGACTCAGGAAGCAGATCCAAGAATTTGCCAAGGTGAAGAGGGAGGAAAGACACGGCAGAGGACATGCTCTCCTGCCCTGGGGACAGCGGTGCTCTGCTCTGCTGGGGTGGATGGGGCAGAGCAGGTGCTGGTCATCCCACTGGGGGGTAATGCGGCTGGTTGAAGGCTGCTCAGGAAGCACAGCTCATCCCCACTTCTGGACCAACTCGTGAACAACATCAAGGGGAAAGAGAAAACCCCTCAGAAGTCAAGGGTTGGCAGCCTGAGGCCACAAGATGGGCACGCCCACCATGGTGAGTGTGGGGCCTATGACAGGTGCAGACTGTGTCCGTGACAATAGTGCAGCTCCAGGCCAGGTGTACACTTGAAACCCAGAAGCGCAGGAGGCTGGGGCAGGAGGATGGTGAGTTCAAAGCCAGCCTCAGCAACTTAATGAGACCCTGTCTCAAAATGAAAATCTGAAAAGGGTTGAGGATGTGGCTCCATGGTTAAGCCCCCCTGGGCTGAAACCCAGGTACAAAAAATAAAAATAAAAAAGTAGGGTTCCATCCTGGTAATGTTTTATATTGCAACAAGTTCTTCCTGATGTATGGTGGGGGGAGAGAGGAAAATATCATTCCAACACAGGCTGCTCTGCCCACCATGCTCTCCAGGAGTAAGCCCTGCCCCTCCTACCTTCTTTGGCCACGGGCCACCTGAGACTGCGTCCTGGCATTGAGCACACTGGTAGAGTTTCAAGATGTATATTCTTCCTTCACTTGATCCCTCAATGCAAAATATAAACATCACCCAGTCCTAATTTAAAGACACTGGCCATGTTGGTTTGTTGGGAGAGACCCAGGGCAGGTAGGGAAGGGGTCTCCAACATAGCACCTACCTGAGACATAACAGATGCCCCCTTCTGGGTGTCCATGCCCCCATACTCTCTCTTGCTCTTCGGTGACCCTGTCTCATTTGTCATCACTGACCAGATGGATGGTCCCCCATGAGTCTCAGCTCCACAGTGACAAGGCCAAGGCCAAGTCAGTCACAATCACTGCTGTGTCACCACCACTAACCTGGGGCCTGAGGCCATGAGGCACTCAGTAACTACCCATCAAATAAACTCACAGCACATGCTGTTGCCTGACCCCGAGCCACAGGCTTGAGGACCGTTCTCTTAACAAATTACAATCACCCTATGACATAGAGCTTCTGAATAATTGTTTTAATTTTATATTGTTTGGGGGGCTACCACGGATTGAACTCAGGGCCACTTGACCACTGAGCCATATCTGCAGCCCTATTTTGTATTTTATTTAAAGACAAGGTCTCACCGAGTTGCTTAGCACCTTGTTTTTTTTTTTTTTATCCTTTAGTTTTAGGTGGACATAATATCTTTATTTTTTTTATGGTGATGAGGATGGAACCCTGTTCCTCACACGTGCTAGGTGAGTGCTCTGTCACTTGAGCCACAACCCCAACCCTTAGAGCCTCACTTTTGCAGAAGCCAGTTTTGAACTCACAATCCTCCTGCCTCAGCCTCCCGAGCCGCTGGGATTTCAGGTGGGCATCACCGTGCCTGGCTTTATCTTATGTTTGAGGCGAGGTCTTGCTTATGTTTACCAGGTTGGCTTCCAACTCCTGGGATCCAGTGATTCTTGTTGTCTCAGCCTCCTGTAGAGCTGGGACAGCGGGGACTACAAGGTCATGCCACCATGACTGGCTTCTTATTTTTTAAACCAGGCTGTTCCAGAGCTGGGGCTGGGGCTCCGTGGTAGAGCTGCTTGCCTAGCTTGTGTGAGGCACTGGGTTTGATCCTCAGCACCACATAAAAATGAATAAAATAAAGGTTAAAAAAATACAACAACATGATTTAAAAAACAGACAAACAAGCAAGATTGTTCTGATGTCCCAATTTTACAGATGAAGCCATGGAGGCTGGGGCTGGGTAACTTGCTGTAGCAAATGCTGTGGGTGCTCTACCCACAACCCCCTCCCATTCCACTCAAGGCCCTGACTGTGCGAGGGGACAGAGAGCCAAGCCATGTTATTGGTAGAGGCTTGGACACATACACTTGCAGAGGATCAGCCACTTTCCTCAGTTTCCCCACTTGTCCTGGGGAGTCTGTGTCTTACAGCATGACAGATGAGCCATGTCTTGCAGGCATGGTGGACTGTGTGTGGACAGTCAAGGGGGTGGGACTAGAATGAGGGTGAGCAGGAGGAAATAAGGTCCCTGTCGCCCCCAGAGGGAACCTCAGTTTTCCCACTGTCATTACTGGGTTTGGGCAGCCTAAGCCATCCTGTGTCACAGAATCAGAGCCCCAGGCCCAGCACCACACTTGCCATCCCAAGCAATCCTCCCTGGGAAATCTCCAGTGGAGTGTGCTGGCTGGGTTTTTTGTTATTTTGGTTTGGGTTTTGGTTTGGTTTGGTTTTTCAAACACAAAGCAACTAAAACAAACACATAGCAATTAAAACCTCCAGGTGAGGGCAGCCACTGTCTTCAGGCAGAGGGTGGAGCAGAGTCAGCCCTTGGGAAGCTTGACCTGTTGTTCCTCATTGGAACACACTGGTGGCCAGTGGACTTGTCTGTGTGTCACGTGTCAACAAAAACAAGTTGACTTACAAAGTACTAAAGTCCCAGATGCGGTGTCGCACGCCCGCAATCCCAGTGACTTGGAAGGCTGAAACTGGGGGATTGCAAGTTCCACGCTGGCCTGGACAACTCAGTGAGGCCCTGTCTCAAAAACAGAAGTAGCCACACACATGTGGGAGGCTGAGATGGGAGGATTGCAAGTTCAAAACCAGCCTCAGACTCGGGGAGGTCCTAAGCAAGTCAGTGAGTAACTGTCTCTAAATAAAATACAAAATAGGGCTGGGGAGGTGGCTCAGTGGTGGAGTGCCCCTGAGTTCAATCCTCTCCCAATAAAACAGAATGGGCTGAGGGTGTGGCTATGTGGTCCAGTGCTTTTCTAGCAGGTGTGGCCCTGGGTCCACATCTAGTACCAAAAAAGAAAGAGGGAAGAGAGAGGAAGGAAGGAAGGAGGCAGAGAGGAAAGGAGGGAAAGAGAAAGTCCTGAAGTGGTGCTGAATGAACGGGTTTGGAATCGTTTCCAACACAGACTGCGGCAGGGTGTGGTGACAGGAGGAAGATGTCTGCGTCTGTCATGCGTGTGGGCGAACACACAATTGCCTAGAACCAGGCAGCAGAAATTAGAATGACGGTGGCCTCTGGGAAAGGAAGGTGGGTGGCTGAGGGCTGTTTTTTTTTTATTTTATCCCGTATGCATTCATGATCAGCCAGTATTTTTTAAAAGTGTGTGTGTGTCCTCCTTACAACCCTCTGCCCCAACCCCAGGGTGCCCATGTTCCCTTGGGGACAGGGTATTGTGGTGCTCCATCTCGACCTCCTCACTCCAACCTGTCCCTGCTGGGTGGTGGGGCCCTGGAGACATTCTTGGCCTCTCTGGACTCCCATTTTCCTGTGGTACAAGGTAAGACTGGACCAGGTTTCCCCCAAGACCCCTCCCATCCAATGTCCCATGTGCTGTGACTTGGTAAACCCAATCCAGGGCCCAAAGCTGGCCTGATGGGTGACAAACCTCTCCACCCAGCCCACCCTACAACCTTGACCTGGGCCGCTCAAGCCTCCCAAGATGGCGGGACTGCACACCCAAACAGCAGCAGTGCTTGGGCAGGTGTTCCTGCCACCAGGCAGCCTCTGCCCTGCCTCTGCTACCGGCACCCTGACTGTGCCCTAAGATCCCCCTCACCCTGTGCGGACCTTGAGGGAATCTCCCTGCTAACCCAGGACAGTGCATATGCTTCCCCAGGCCCTGGTTCCACAGCCCAGGGACGCGGCGACACCAGGATGAGGGGCTCTCCCCATGGTGGGGTTCCCTGGAGGGTGGTCCATTCCTTGGACCCCTAGGGTCTGGAGCCACCAAAGCCCTAGTCCTCCTCCCATCCATCCCAGCAGCTCTCCCCTGACCAGGAAATCCCTCTTGGGCCTAAGTTGTCACCTCTGTCATGTGCGAACCCTGAACCCTGATGGACAGGAGAGCAGCCCTGTTGCTAGGACAGCAGCTGAGACCAAGCATGTCTCCACCCTCATCCCACCCAGGAGCCACCTGGGAAGGGTGATCTCAGCAGGCCTGAGAGCCCACAGCCCTCCACTCCGCCCTGGAGAGTCAGGCCCAGGCCCCACCTGGAGGAAGAAAGCAAGCTCTTCCTTCCTGGAGGGCGGCGGGCTCACTGAGCTCCCACTTCCTTCCCTGGGGCCCAGAGCGCTCAGGAAGCAGCCAGCGCAGGAAGGGCAGCCTGTGCCCAGGGACTGGCTAGAGGCTGCCAGGAGTCCCCAGCTGGGTCCAGGCTCCCCCAGCCATTGGGAACCCAGGCCTGGGATGGACGAGGCCTTGGAAACAGTCACAAGCCCAGCCCTCAGCAGCTGAGGACATTGGCCAGAGCCTATAACATTAACCTTTACAGACATCACCTGTAAATGGGAGGATTCAGCCCCTTCCCTGAGAGGAGCTGCAGAGGGGGTGAGCTGCAGGGGGAGCCTGGCAGAGGAGGTTACACTTGCCCTTTCCATCAAAGGGACACAGGCTGGGAGTGGGAATGGACAGGGGTTCTCCTTTCTCAGATGGGAGAACCAAGGCTCAGACAGGACACGCTGGGTCCTGAGAACTACAAGAACCCCCATTCTCCAGGTTCCTCCTAACAACCACAGCAGTTGTCCGGGCTGCAAAATGTGGCTTGTGGTGCTCGGTGAGAAATTATTACACCTGCAAAGAACCACAAGGGTCTTTTGGCTCAATGGGCCTCGCGTGCATCTCCCTATCCCATCCAAGGGCAGCGCACAGCACCACTGACCCTTGCTGTGCAAGAACTCAATCCAGGGCTGCCAGATCTCCTGATCACCTGGAGCCTGGGAGCCCAGCCCGGGTCAGCCCTGGGGGAGGGAAGCCTGGTCCTGAGCACACAGCCAGAGGGGGACTTCCCTGTGTGTGCCGATGGCCTGCAAGGAGCGCTAGTGCAAGAGGTGGCAGGGTCTCCCAGGGCACTGGCCTCCCCTTTGCTGCAGGGCACCTCTCTACACCCACCTCCTCCCAAGCCACCTAAGGGACAGAAACAGTAGTTAGGGCCTCACTGTCTGCAATGACACAAACATGGGCTCTTGGCCACTTGTAGCTGTGTGAGCTCTGGCAAGTTACTCAGCCTCTCAAAACTTCACTTTCTTCATCTGTAAAACAGGGGAGGAGAGCCTCTCTTTGTAGGAGAATAATGCTGCTCATCAAATCCCATCATTCTTATCTATAAACACATTATGGTTCCAGAAGCCTTGGTGCATGCCTGTAATCCCAGCAGCTCAGGAAACTGAGGCAGGAAGATCACCAGTTTGAGGCCAGCCTCAGCAACTTAGAAGACCTTGTCTCGAAAATAAAGGAGGTGGAGGCTGTGGATAGAATTCAGCAGTAAAGCACCCTGGGTTCAATCCCCACTACCGCAAAAGAAATAAAAATAAAAAAAGGTATTGTCCCTTTCCTGTTCTAATACACCTCAAGCCCCTGGCTATGGGGTTAACACAAGTAGTTACCCAGGAGTTTTCCAACCCTGGATAAACAGGGAGTCACCTAAGCAAAATCTGATGCTCAGGCCTAATTCATAAAGGAGAGAAGGGAGACAAGGCAGCCCACCTCTCAGCCTTGCCCTGGCTTAAAGTGGGAAACCACTGATCTAGTCTACTGGCCTCCAGACAGATAGGGAAACTGAAGAACAGAGAGGTGGTGTGACTGGAGCAAAGTCACACAGCAAGCAGGAAGCAGGGCTGGACCAGAAGTTCCATGCTGACTCCTGCCTGCTGCCCCAGCTCATCTAACCCTTAGTGTGTTAGCAACACTCAAGGCCTCCAGGGCCAGACACAAAAGGGGCAAAGAGAACTTGGTTGCACTCTGGAGTCGTGGAAACTGGCAGAACAGTGCCAGTGATCCTTACTGTGTGAGAACTCAGTCTGGGGCTGCCAGATCTCCTGGTGACTTTGAAGGACAGTTAGAAACCTGAATTTTTGTGAAAACTTTCCTGAATCTTAAGAATTACATTCTAGGGCTGGGGTTGTGGCTGAGTGGTAGAGGGCTCACCTAGTATGAGTGAGGCACTGGGTTCGATCCTCAGCACCACATAAATATAAAATAAAGATATTGTGTCCACCTAAAACTAAAAAATAAATATGAAAAAAGAATTACGTTCTAATTCCAAGCAAATTTTTTAAATATTTATTTTTTAGTGGTAGTTGGACACAAGACCTTTATCTTATTTATTTGTTTGTTTATTTATTTATTTTTATGTGTTGCTGAAGATCAATCCCAGGGCCTTGCACGTGCTAGGCGATCGCTCTACGGCGGAGCCACAGACCCAGACCCCAAGCAAATTTTAAACCTGAACAACCAACCAACAAAAACCTGGAGCTAGGTGCGCTTCTCTGGTTACCGGTTTGGGACCTCAGTTCAGGATTTCAGGGTAGGACCTGGGGATAATTTTTTGGCACCGAGTCAGGATAACATGAGAGTTTCTTGGAAAGTATCTTTCTCTATAAATCAGTGTCTGGTCCTGGTGGCTCAAATTCTGCCATTAGCTATTTGCTCCTGTGAGCCAAACAGTGCTCTCCCTGGATATTCTTGCCAAAAGATTTTGAAGAGTTTATTACAAATATCTGTCTCTAGAGGACAGATCTAGGTAGTGTCCTGGACCTGGAAGAACAGAAAAAAATAATGGAAAGTGCACTTCATCCCATGAGAGGGAGGAACAAAAAAGCCTGTGCTGTGGCATCTTCAGCCTCCCTCCATTGCTTCAGTGCATAAGAGGGTAAACTGAGGCCCCTTGTGGAGCAGACCCTGAGGTCACATTTCTATATCAGAGCCCAAAGACCCTTCTTCCCCACTGGGTCAACAGTGACTTCTGACAGAATTACTGGATGCCTCTCCTGACTCCCTTTGCTTCCTGTGGATGCACCCACCATGCCCTCTGCTCCTGCATCACTGCACCTCCTGGTTCCTAGGCTGTGCTCACCTAAGGGGTCCCGGGTGGGATGCTGCTTCCAACGTGCTTCCCCTGTCTTCTCCCCACCCACTGTTCTTATGGGTTGGGCTCCACTCACTCAGCCTGACTCTGCCTCACCAGCTCTGCCAAACAACTAAGCCCCACTATGTCCTCTCCACTTTTTTTCATAGGCTCCACCCAGCATCTGGCCTCTTACCTGCACTGTTCTGCAGAGCCATGCCCACTCCACCCATTTGATCTTCTACATTCTGTCCATGTGGCTCATCTTCCACAGACATATTTAACACTCTGGGATTGCAGGATTTTCTCTCTAGCTCTGGAACCTTTGTAGTATGTCTTGTTTGATATAAGAATACCTCAATATTGTGATTAACAATGTTTCTCAAAAGTTAAAAAATAACATTAAAAAAATCTGAGGATGAGGCTCAGTGGTTATGTTCCCCTAGTTTCAAACCCTTGTACAAAAAAAAAAGAAAGAAAGAAAGAAAAAGAAAAGAAAGAATAAAGAAAGAAAAATAGGCAAGCAAGAAAAAATGTGGTTCCTTTTTCTTATGTTATGTGTTACAAATTTAGCATTCATGTTTACCTGTTGTGGAGGCTGTGAAAAGTCAGTCTTTCATACATACTTCCATGCCCACACCTGACATTTTGCTGTCAGGCTATTGCTTTATGTCAAGGTCTATAATATACCTGCCACCTCACTTAAATTGGAATTTTTTTTCAAATCCTAGGTTTCTCTGGAGGCAGGGTTCTTCTTCAGTCCTTGGAACCTGGCTTCTTCCTTCAGTGCTCATTTAGTTTCAAGTCTTTTTTTGGAGAAGACACACTTGAAAATTGGGGACAGTAAAGCTTGCTTAAACTCACTTTCCCAATGGCCCATCAGTGCAGGAATGGAGATTGGGACCAGTGTCAGCCTGTTGTGGAATAGTTCTCAGGAGAGCCATGGGAGCCCTGAGATTTTGGACTTGAGTGTTGGCATCAAGAGGAAAGATACTCACTCTCTGTGAACATTCTGGGGCAGATGAGGGACCCTGGAGATGACTCAGGCCTAACTCTGTCCCAATGGCTCAGATTAGGTACTATAGAGGTTTTGTGTTGTACTTTCCTTCCATCCCCAGAGACCTGAAAAACAATTGGTGACAAAGATGGCTGCTTTTCTTGACCTACATTGTTCCTGAACCTGAAGAAAATGAACAGAAAGCAGAACAAGGAGGAAAATCAATGCATCTGTCTTTCCAATACTAGAAAAATAAACCCATCAAATACTGAAAAAATATTTCCTTTTACTTGAAAATCGAAAAGCCCAGTGATTGGTAGTCTGGGCTGCTATGGCTATCCAGCTATTCCATCATGCCCCAGGGCCCTTCCTGTTTTTCATTGTGCCATCCATTTAATACAGCAATCAGGGGGAAAAGAAACAGGAAAAAACAAAGAGCTAGAGGCCCAGTTGCTTCCAATGTTATCTCACTGGCCAGCACAAAATCACAGAGACCCCTACCTGCAAAGGATATTGGGGAATACAGTTGTTTTTCACTTTTACTTTGGGTTTGTTTTTGTATTTGGTTGTGGGGACTGAATCTATGATTGCTTAAGCACTGAAAAACCATCCCCAACCCTTTTTATATTTTAGAGACAGATTTTTAGGGCTTTACTAAGTTGCTGAAACTGTCCTTAGACTTGTGAGCCTCTTGCCTCAGCCTCTATAGTCACTGGGATTATAGGCATGTGCCATTAGGCCTGCCTGTGTTTTTTTAGGTGCTGGAGTTGGAACACAGAGCCAGGCACATGTGAAACTTGTTTACTACTGAGCTGTACTTTCAGCCATAAACTTGTCATTTTGAATTATTAGCAACCCATTTTAAAAAAAAATATAAGGTCCCAGTGGAATGAATGAGGGATACCTGCCACCTGAACCTTAGCAACCAGTTGTGCTGGGGTGGCTTAGTGCAGACCCAATGCATACTCACAGGGTGGCATGAAAAGATGGACATCAAGTGAGGAATGGGTTCGGATTGGCTGTGAAAGGAGAACTGCTGGATAGGTGGCAGGCTGAGATATTGTTCTTTCATGTGTTGTGATGGGCATCTCAGGTGGAGAAGGGGTAGAGGGTGAGTGCATTTGGGTGGTTACCCACTGAGATACATCCCCATTTTTTAAAATATTTTTTTTTCTTAAAATATTTTTTTCCACTGGGATGTCAGGCCTGCACCACTGAGCCAACTCTTATACAGTTTTTAAAGTTATTTATTCCATGGTAATATGGATCTATTTAAAATTACAATATAAAAACATACTTATAGTATATTCACTTATTATAAATAAAGTTATAAGAATTAGAATATGTCATTTTTATAAAAATAGATGTCACAACACTTGTTCCCAGTGACAAAATATGACCCATAAAATGTTAAACACATATGGACATTTGGTTTATATATTTTATTCTTTTTCCATATTTATTATTGTAGACAAGTTCAAAACACTGAATGAGTGAATGCAGAGAATTATGCCAATTTCCCTAATTATTAATTGAGAATAATATTTTATTTTTCCTAGTAGTGGCATTTATTTTCCCACAAATACTGCATGTGGCATTTATGTGTTGAAGCTGAAAAGTTAATCACACAGAAACTGAGAACAGAAACACTTCCGGGATTTATGATAAGAATGAGAAAGTGACTGATTGTGTGTAAGGAGTGCAAAAAACAATTCAGACCAGAAAGTAACTCTTAGGTTTTAGAGCACAATAAGGTGATTACATTGTATAATAACTACTTAAATAAATCAAAATAGCCAGAACTTAGAAGGTTTCAAACACAGAATAATAATTTTAATGAGATGAAAATTACCCTGATCTGATAATTACACACTACGTACACATGCCGAGTTATAGTAATGGGTCTCATATCCAAGTACAAAGAGTAGATTCCAGGTAAAAATTAAAATAAATAGAAATAAATTCTTTGATGTTTTAGCCAAATATCTACATTACTTCAGATTTTTAAATGGTATCCTATGTTCATGAATGTTTCACTGTTTTGGTTTCCCTTACTGTCATGTCTTTTAGATCTGCAAGTTCTAAAGAGTCATGGAATGATTTAGACTTATTCACATGGATTTCTCATGACTGTTATTTATTTTCAAAACTTGTTTACACTTTATTTTATTATTTTATTTTTATGTGGTGTTGAGGATTGAACACAGTTCCTCACATGTGCTAGGCAAGCATTCTACCACTGAACCACAATCTTAGCCCTGATGACTGGTATTTTTTTAATATGTGGCTGGAAAAAAACTAAAATACATACCTACTATTTCAGGCACTTGACTTAAAATCCAACATGCCTTGTATAAAAAAAATATTCCATCAGATTAACATCAAATTTTCTGTGTCAATTTTATGCATGGTTTCTTTACTGGAGAAATGCATTGCTTACTTCAAGCAGATGAATATTGGGACTCTTATGGAAGTTTATCTTTTAGGCTTGGGTCAAATTCTTGTCCTTTAATTTAAAAACCTTACAATGGAATGACTTTGAGTCTATCTGAACTGTGACTTTAATTACACCTTTATTCCAGATGACTAAGGAGAAAACAATAATAATATATTTCTAATGATATTCAATAGCTGGACTTTGGTCACTTAAGACAGTTTTTCTGGTCATGATAATAACATATATGCAAGGTGGATAGCTACATTGGGGATTCAAAGACAGGCCTTAAATACTGTCAAAGAGCTTTCTACACATATTGCTAGAAAATTTTAATATCATGAAAATAATTTGAATCAACAACATATGTAGCCATTATGAAAAGAAAAGTTTTAAATCTATTAAATCACATAGATGATGAAGTACATAATTAAAAGATAATGGCCAGCATTTCTACTGAGTACTTTTTATTTCAGAAACACATCCATATTTGATCCTTGTTCTTCTTTCATACACAATAGCTCTAGAATATATGTAATAAGACTCCTTATATGTAATACAAGATGATCAGATTTAGCACCAACATAACACTTGAACTCGATAAAATTAAAAAAATCATCTTAGAGGATATGCTTCTCAGTGTCATCTTAGATGATATATTAAAGGCATTAAGTCTGATAAAAAATGGTCAAAAGATAGATCTAAAAAATACATCTATGTGCACACCTACTACATTGAAATTCATTTTTTGAGAAGGTTGCAATTCTTTACTTTTGTACAATCATTCCATTTCAATTCATTGAAAATTGTAGAGTTTTCAATATATTCCTACTGCTTAATCAAGAAGAGAAAGATGAAATCAACTTAACACACTACCTCAGAAAATCTCAAAAGAAGATAATATCAAGAAATATTTTGAGAATATACGGTAATTCTGAATCTATAAGAAAGGCTATGTACAGTGGGAGCACAGCTACTATTACACAATCCAGACATGATTTGGTAATAATATTCGAATGGCACCTGGAGAATATTAGAGGGAGTTGATAATTGATGTGGGAAAAATGTGTGTTGGGTGAATCCACATATATCCCTAGTAATAGGATAGGCTGAGATTGATAAAGATGACACTATTTGAAATAAAGGCTTCTGCTTCATTTTCTCCTAGATATATACTATTAATATGGAATATAAAAATAAAGATCAACAAAATATATTATTTTATTAGTATAAGAAACATTTCCTCTGAAGTTCATCTTGAGATCTCAGCTAACACCATAATTTTCTTCTGCAACTTCACATGCCTTTTCTAGCACAAGATCTAACCCAAGAACTTTACCATTGGTATCTTGGCCCTAATATATCTAGGGATGCTGATAATTATGGGGTTTATAGTTACAGATGTTTTTGTCTCAGAATTTTGGAGATGACATCAAATATAAATTAATAATCTACTTTCACAGGTTTGGAGAGGGGGCTTCTCCATTTTTACCATCTGCCTGCTGAGTGTTCTCTATGACATACACCTCAGCCCCAGAAGCTCTTGCTTGGCAAAGTTCAACCATATATTCTCACATCAGAGCCTGTGGTTCCTTGTTTCTTGTGGGTATTCTGCATGTATGTGACCTGATATGATCTTATATTTATTACTGTATGCTGAATAATTATACAGATGCATTACTTTCTAAGGCATTTATTTTAAATATTTGGGATGTTCCAGGAATTCTTTTTTATAGGGTTCATGTCCTCAGGTCTTTCTAAAATTCAATAAATAGATAAACCTCTAACTAAAAAATAAATGATATTATCACTATTAAAACGTGAACATTAATATAAACAAACAATATTTAAATCTCTTATCCCATAGGTATAAGGATTTAGATTACAAAGATCAATTTTTTGGGAGACACAAACTACCAAAATGCATTGTGTCCTTGGTGATCATTGTACTGGGAAGAAATTATTGGTTTCAGCATTGGACTCTCACCAAGCCATGGATTTATTAAGGGTAGGACACTGATGTTTTCTTCTGTAACCATGACATGGTATCAATCATATGTAAAAAGAAAAAAAATACAGAAAGAGAAAATGGTTCCCTCAGAAAAAGAAGGCATTACCAGCATTCTGTAATAGTGCAAAGAATATCCAAAATGTGGCCTCTGTCTACTGGGGCATCTACAGAAAGCATGAACTTGTATACCTACTGGGAGAAAGAAAAAATGTTCTAACCTTCCAAAGAATTGAGCTTTATTATTTGAAATTATAAAAAGTAGCCATTGGTAAAGCAATATTTCTTGCAGGACTGAACATTCAATGTACATTTGCAAGAATATAAAATAGATTCCCAGAGCTATTAAATACAGAAATATTGTTAATACATAAAGTTCAGGAATAGCCCAAATGTCCATCATTTGTTTAGTTCCAACTTTGGTCTACCTACACCATGGAAAGGTAAGATTTTTGCATATGTGGTGTGTTTTTCAGGTTGTTTCATTGAGTAATAAATAAGGGGCAGACAGGATATACAGGAGCACTCCCTTTTGGGGAAGAAAGAAATTTACCTAATAACTTATTATTGTTATTGATTCCTACCAGAACAAGAAACAGTAAGAATATATACTAAAAACAATTAAAACAGATGTTCATGAAGGGCAATGGGAAAAGATGAGTGGGGATGGAATAGAGGTGAGTCTTTAACATGGGTTTATATTTGAGCCACATAAACAACAACCATGTTCAAAACATAGAATTAAATCAAAGAACAAAAATCAAGCCCAACAGGTAAGAGTCTGACAACCCAAACATGAACCACACTATTCGGTGACTAATTTCTTTTTGTTTTTCTTTTTTTTTTTTTTTTTTTGAGAGAGAGAGAGAGAAAGAGAGAGAGAGAACTTTGAAAAAAAAAAAAAAAAAAAAATATATATATATATATATATATATATATATATATATATATATATATATATATAGTTTTCAGTGGACACGACATCTTTATTTTATTTTTATGTGGTGCTGAGTATAGAACCCATTGTCCGGCGCTTGCCAGGTGAGCATGATACCACTTGAGCCAGATCCCCAGCCCCTAATTAGTTTCTTAAGCTTGCATGATTTCCAGGATCTTTTTCTCCAATGTGAACAATATTTTACCTACATTTTTTACCACATGCTTGTCGCAATGTAATATTTACTGATCAGTAATTAGCCATAAAGGATCCCAGGATTCACATGCAATGTTTAGTGTCAGTGCAGCAAGGGACAACATGGGTTTTATGCTTTCTCCATTAGACTGGAGTTTACAATGGAAGGGGCCACTTCTTATCTTGAGTGAGCAGCCTCGTGAATACACAGATATGACTATTAATATGCACTGAAGAATTCTTTGAAAGTTTAATGCCAGGAACACATAGAGGACTTGACAGTTATTTCCAGGTCCAGATTTCAGAAGCTTGGCTATACACACTTGGGGCAAAATGACCAGTCCTAGACCCTGTGTGAATATGCATTGTAATATTGTGGTAGTTTATCATAAGCCTAGGCAGAAAAAGGTTGGGTCTTGAAGGTTATTCAGTCATGTGGGTAGAGCTATGGAATGGGATTATTGTCCTTTATTAAAAGAGAGCTGCAAAGATCTCTTTGATTCTTGATCTTGTATAAGATCAAGGCACAAGGCTATTCAATGCTCGGTGAGGACATTTATAATGGGTAGAAGCTTCTGGCTGTGTCATAATGTGGTGGAAGAAGCCAGCTAGCCTGTAGCACCTGTTCATTAGAGCATTAATTCCACTGATGAAGTCTTCAGCCTCAGAAACTCAACACTTCTCCAAAGACTCACCTTCTAATACCATCACCTTATTGGAGAGGAGTTCAACCAAGATACTCAAAGGGACACAAACCTTCATATTACAGCTTTCTATGAAAAAGCAGGATCTCAATAGTCAATAAATCTGTTGGAAAGTTGATCTTAGAAATCTGAGCTTTCAGAAGTCCACAAATAAAATTTGTTTTTGCTTGTAAAGTATGTAGTTTCTAGAACTCCCTTAGAGCAGTCCAATCAGACTAAAGTATATTTCAAATGATAATACTGTCTTTTCAATTGTTCCTCCATTAGGAACACTTCTCTGATTTTTACACAGGTTATCAACTCTCTGGGCATCTCTCTCTGTATGTGCCTATGTACATGCACATACAACAGAAAGGAGCTTGGGGCTTTCTGCCAAGCCCAATCCTCATATTCTGCATTTCTACATGTCAAATTTGGGAACCACCCACTTGGCCCCATCCCTGCAAGGCAGGCCCAGGCCTCCTGTAGTGTTACTCTCTGAGCTACCTCTTTATGGTAGGAGTGAAGCCTGCTTCTCCCCTGTACTCTGGACTCTGTTCTCTCCTCCTCAGTCCTTGCCTATACCCTGGATAGAGCCAGGCCTTCCATTGCACCTGTACCTCCTTTTACTGCTCTATAACCTGATCATTATGTGCCAATGCTTTACCATGCTCATTTGTGCATTTCTTCCCCTCTGTTCCCACAGCTACAATGAAGCTGCCATTTGCTTGCTGTGTGACCTAAATCAAGTTAACTCGACACAACTGAGCATCTTTTTCCTGCAACATGAGTGTAAACATGGCTTCTGCTCATGGAGTTCTTATTGCCAGTGAAGAGGGCAGGGATAAAAGTCTCAAAAACAATAGTCCAGTACATGGTCATCAATGGCTCCTGATGCCATTAAATGTTACCACTACTAGCTGTCAATCTCATTTCACAACTTGGGAACATGAATCCCTGAAAAGTAAAAAAATAATAATAATAATTAAGTTCACCTGGCCAGTGGGACCAGGCCTGCTCTGACTCTAGATTCTCTGCCCCAACCAGAGCTCAGGGCCAGGATGAATACAAAGGTGCCACATGAATAGAGGACTAATGTAAAGCTGGTAAAGGCAGTTTCATGAATGGACAAAAGGGAAAGAATTGTGGGAAGGAACCAAATCCTATATCTGACACCTGGAGAATCAGGAGATTTTACCTTCGCATTGATTCCCTTCTCTTGAGAACAAAACTGTACTGAAAACAGACCCCTGAAAAAGGTTGGTCATCAATGCAGACAATAAAGGACACTCTGGAAGTTACCAGGCTGTTTGGTGCATGTACAAGCAGTAAGAGCCACAGATCGGAAGACCTCAAATGGTTCACATGAGACCTTTTGCTTCCTCCGTCTTCGTTCCCTGGTTCACACAATGGCAGGCTGAGCTTGGACCCTGAAGGTCCTGTGTGCTGGCAGGTGATATTCCCAGAAAATAGCATCTACATATATTTTCACAAGTTTACTTATTCTACTCAGCCATAAACAAGAATGGAATTATATCATTTGTGGGAAATGAATGAATCTGGAGAATATAAAATTAAATGAAATAAATCAGATGCAGAAATTCAATTGTCAAGTCTCTTCTCTCATATGTGAAAGGTAAAAGAAAAATGGAGTTGAAAAAAGAAGTGGATCTCAAAAAATTGGAGAAAGAATAGTTGAGTTTAGACTGATGGAAGAGAGGATAATAGAGATGATTCAGGCACTGAGAAACGAGACTGGTCAATGATGTTATGCCCATATATGTATAGGTCACAATTGAACATACTAATAAAATAATTACAATGTCCTAAATTAAATGACATTTTTGGTACCAGTGACTGAAATTCAGCAAGCTTCACCATTGAGCAATATCCCCATCACCAGTCCTATTTTTGTATTTTTTAAACAGGGTTTTGCTAAGTTTTTCAAGGCTTTGCCCAAAGACCTAAAGCTGGGTACCCACAAAGCAAAAATACAAAGGACTATAATCCCCCTGGCTTATGGAGCACTCACTAGGCACTAAGTGCTAACTATCTATGACTTCATTTAATTCTCACTATAGTCTTTGGAAGCAAGTGGCATTATCCCCATCTTAAAGATAAATAAATAGGAGAGAAATTAAAGATCTATTCAAGCTAAGTGAGGTGGCACATGTCTGCCATCCCAGCAGATTAGGAGCCTAAGGCAGAAAGATTGTGAGTTCAAAGCCAACCTCAGCAAAATTGAGGTGCTAAACAACTCAGTGAGACACTGTCTATAAATAAAAATACAAAGTAGGACTGGGGATATGACTCAATGGTTATGTGCCCCTGAGTTCAATCCCAATTACCAAAGGAAAAAGAAACTATTCAAGCCTCTATAAATATATAAAAGCCAGAATACAAATGTATGATATGTACTCAGGACCTTGGTCCATTTACATTTATCTTATACTAGTCATAACATCTAGGAACCTCCCTGCAAGCTTAATAAATCCAATGCTTGAGAGTACTCCCCATATATTTTTGTTTCACTGACTGGAGCTAAAGTCCAGGTATCAGGGTGATTGACTCTACTGCTCACAATTAGAGATGCAATCACTTTTATATTAAAAATCAGGGAAACTTAGACAAAATGATTGGATTCACCTGCTCAATGTTGTGCATCAAGTCCACAGGAAAACCAGGGTGTGTGTCTGTACTTCTGTAGCTCTCCAAAGAGCTCTCTGTGGCTCCAAACAAAAGAAGACTCCACAAAGCTGAGGGGACACAAGCCAAGCCCTCTGCCACAACACACCCCACAATACTCCCAGGGAATAAGTGTACATAGAGGAGAGAATTCCAGGTGGTAACTTGGTGATCAATGGACAATGCCACACAAGAAATAGGGAATAACCCAATCCAGCAAAGGCAGAGGAGTGGCTGGGCCAGGATGGGGGCTGGCCTAGAGGATAAACTTTTCCAAGGCACATGAAGCCCAGGACTTCCTCCTCCACAAATGAGCCTTGCCTTATCACATATATGCTTGTTCAACTATTTATGCCCTTCTCCTATTTTATATTTCTTTTGCACATGGCTTTGAAGGTCTCATGATTTGACATTTCTTATAAATTTTTTTCTGAAGCTTTCAAACTACTCCAAATTAAACCATGTGGAAAATTACCTGTAGGCCTTACAGGTTTTAATTGATTTTATTATCATTTAATTCAAGTTTCCAAATCTCTCTCAAAATACCTTTTTTTTTTCATTTTTATGATACTTGTATTAACTCTTCACACATTGACAATGGTTGTGATAAAGCAGTATCTTCTGACTCCAACACTGGAATTTCAGTGACCTGCTTGAAATGATTGTACTTTCTTTTGATTCTACATCACAAGTCTCCATTTTAATTTTTATGCTTTATATAACTTTATATATAGTACAGAAAAGACTAAGCTAATTTTACATGGTTTGTCTCAGAGAAAGGGCAGGCCTCCCCTCTACCTCCATTAGTGAATATGATGGCGCATCACAGGTTCCTTAGGGTTGCCTTTCAGCATGGGCTCTGACACAGCTCCATGTTCAATCTTCCTGTGATCTCCTCAGCGTGTAGCCTTCAGTTGTTGTTGTTGTTGTTCTTCTTCTTCTTCTTCTTCATCTTCTTCTTTTGAAATTTCAGATTAATTTCATTAATTAATTATTAATTTTAATTAATTAATTATTAATCATTAATTATTAATTTTAATATTTTACACAGAGCCTGAATCACAAAAAATCCATTTTAGAAATGGTGGCATGCAGAAACAACACTACCCAGAAACCAGGTGCTTCATGTGAGAAAAAGCTCGGGAAGAGGAGCCAATAACACATGATAGAGAGAGGACCCTCAGAGCCATGGTGTAACCATGGGAGGTGCCAGAAATCCCTCACCCCAAATTGGAGGCATTGTAAATTGTTTAATTTGACTGGACTAATTTGATCTTATGATCAGAGTAATAACAATTTTGTTTGGACATGATTCCAGTTGAGATGCCTTTCCAAATATGTCCAGAAAAAAATTTGGAGACCAGCTCTCCCAGGATTGCTGTTATCCACCAAAGAAGAAGTAAAATTAAGAGACAGCTTACGTGTTACACTGGGAAAGCCACAGTTCTGTGTTTTCCAGGGAGATTTTTGTCATATTTCTCTAGAGAATAATATTATAGGCCTGCAGAGACAGAACTTAAAGATGTCTTTCCTTAAAACGTGCAACTTTTAGGCTATTACGTGCAAAACATCATCCTTTGCCTCATCCATCTGGATAAGTGCCTCTGCATTCTTAGATTCAGAAGTAGTGTGCAGTTGGGTCATGGAAAGGCTGTGGAAGGAGGAAATTTTAGCATACTAGTGAGGTTTCTTGTAGATGCAGGAGAGAGACTTCAGCTCCAATAATTTTACTCAATCCAGAGGACTGTGTTCTGTATGGTACATTGAGGATATTTTCTTCTAACAATGTTTGCTTCTTTAATTTTATATCCTCCTAAAATGAGTCATTTTTTAATAGGTAATGATTAATTTTAGTTTTCCATTTGTTCTAAGTTTAATGAGTTCTAGTGATACAACTTACATATGGAATGTCATCTACAGATTTTAAAAATTACTTATTTGTATACATATTATAAAAGAAGACATGAGTTTTAACTTGATATTTTATAAATTTTTATTTTATTTTATTTTCATCTGGTGCTGAGGATAAAACCCAGGACCTCACATATGCTCCACCACTGAGCCATATCTCCATCTGTAATTTAGCATTTTTTTATTTATAAACTTGCTTCTGTAATATTAAAAAAATAAAATAGAACTACTATTGATGTGAATTCTATAATTTGAGTAATTATAATTTTTTAAATTTTAAGAATGAAATGATATTCTATGTTCAAAACTTCATTTCATAGAGGGCAATATCACAATGCCATAAACTAATTATATTTCTCATAAAGTCTTTGGATCCAATTTAACTCAAAATATTAAAAATTTCCTGATCCTGTACTCTTTCAGTTAGGAAATGACAAATGAGAGAATCATGATAAAAGGGTTTGGAAGCACACTAAATATTTTTGAAAATCAAATGAATGTACTAGTAATTTCCGATTCCCAATTAAAAATAAACAGGAATATAATTTCCAAGGTTAGAGGAGGAATATTTGTGTTCATTCGTTCTTTATGTATTAGTTTCATGTGTGTATACATATGTGACTATATACATACATATATGCCCTTTCCCATTTCTGTCACAATGGAAATGTCTGAATCTAATTTCTCTTAAAGGAACATTTAGGTCAGTGGAATCCCAGTCTACCCTGATCACTGTAATTAAATTTCTGATTTTTTCACAAACTCGGTTGTTTGTAAGTTCTTTTTTTGCTTGTTTGTTTGCTTGTTTTTTGTCTTTAGCATGAACAAATAAGTGTAAACCTATCTCTTTCTCTGGTCACTGAAACACAAAGAACAAGATGACAAAGGAAAGCCAAAGTTGTGGGGAAGAAAAGCAGGACTTGAATTTTACATAACTACATCAATCAGAGAGACAGACTGCACTCTAGGACTCCTTGGGTTTCCCAATAATGACAGCTTGACATCTGTGAAGAAGCACCTATCTGGCTTCCTATTTGTTTACTTTAAGTTTAAACAGATCTTAACTTTATGATCCATATAAATTTATTGATCTTCAACTATGAGAAAACTCTAAGGCTAGACTCTGGAATGAGGAGTTCTTTACGCCACTGTGCATTTTCTAGCTTGCATGGTAATTGCTCTCTAATTTAGAAACTGTATGATTACCAAGAACTTTTTAAAAAATTCTATAATTAGAAAGAGGCATATAACTCATATAAGCATATATTACATTAATACATCTGAATAAATGAAGCACGTGACATCACAAAACAAAAACATAGAACTAAAACTCCTCACAAAGCTATAAATAGTGCTGCAATTACAAAGCAAAATAACTGTCTTTTAGGTCCAAATCATGTGTTTTCAAAGTCCTGTAGCAAATAAATGTCTATACTTTTTTTATTCCAAATTTATTGCTGTGCTTGCATTATCATAATTTGTTTGAAGGATCATGTGTGGATATAGTGTTTCATTTCAAAAAACTCTCTTAAAAGAACTAAGAATTTTTCTTGTAACATCATCCATCACTAATTGTATTAGTACCATAGTTATATGGTAAATTTTGAGCCTATTGGAGAAGTTTGCTTAAAATTTAAAAATTCTGTGTCACTGAAAATATAGGAGATATATTATATTAAATCTGACCTTATTGTTTAGGAAAGAGAAATCTGTCAAAGGAAATATATCCAGGTATTTGGTCATTTTTGCGGTACTGATCTGTGTTTAATAAGTAAAATTTAATTTTATTTGCAGATTTATGGAACTGTGCTTCAAAATAAATGTGCCTTTAGAAATAATATTAGTGTATTTAACCTCTACATCTATGTCTAGAAAATTTACATAATATCATAAAAATTATATGTTTTGTGTAGAAATGCTATTCACTGTATAGTATTTTGAGGAGATTCATGGATTTGGTATTTTTGCTTCAAATATGTTTTGTCAAAAATAAACAGAACTTGGTTATAAAGCTTTTTGTTTTATATTATATCATCAATTTATGGTGATGTTTTTATTCTTTTTCAAGCACAACTATATATAAAAAATAGTGATTCTTTTTTTTTTTTTTTTTTTGGTGTCATGTTATCTTCCAAAATTCTTATCCTTTGTGAAAAAAAGATAATTTTGTAGTGCAGAATTACATCCTAATAAAGCTTATTTTATTTCCTCCAATTTTAATCATGGATCTAAATTCATATTAAAATGTATTGAACATTTTTGATTGTGTTTTATAAGCCCATAAACTAACTATTTTACTTAGAGATCTGGATCTTCAAATGTACAAGTCTATTTTACTGACAATGAATTAGAGTAACAGTAAAAGAGAAGCATAAAATGAGATAAACATCCACAATGAAAAGAGGAGGTAATCTTCAGTGACAAAAAGACTTTAAAGACCTTCTGGAAAACAGAAAGTCTGGAAGTAGATGAAGGATGCATTTGAGTTCTAATTAGGGCTTCCCAGGAGGTGGATTTAGACCATGACTAGGCACCTTGGAAGTCCATAAGTTAGTGTGCTTCAGATCAGCACAATGGAAATAAAGGGAAGGGAGCACATTTGGGCACACAGAATCTGGGGTTGCAGTCTAATCTCAAAGGAGGCTTCTGCTTACTCAAAGTGAAATTATGGATCTGTCTTGCATGCTCATATTTTCATACTTGAGACATGGAGTGTGATTTACATGAGTCTCAAACGGTCTTGAGTTTAGGAAACCTTAAATGGTAATAGGCAGAAAAACGATCTTCTACTAATGAAAATATTTTGAAAAGACCACTTTCAGCAATTGTCTGGGAAATGAATCCCTCAGTCCTAATGGTGCCATAAAGCATAGTTCCCTGTAGTGACACCACAAAAACTCAATTTTCAGTCTAAGTTCTGTACTTAGTTTATGGTACTGGTGAGACTCTATTCCTGAAGAAAACTTATAAGAATGGAAAACAGTGCAATTAATTACAGATTTGACAGCTGTGTAGACTGAATGTCAAATTAATAGTCATCTTATGTCTCTTCCTCTGTTCAATTTAGATCCACTAAACATACTTCTTTTGGTCTCTATACTCATCCCCAAATCATTTGAGGCTCCTCACTATAATTTTCTCAAGACACAACTACTTCACTGATCCTTTTACAATTCATGTATGGAAAGTTAATACTAAAAAGTAGAGAATTGGATCATCTGTTTTCAAATTGAATCATCTGATTTTTATCTTCAAATATACAATAGATTTTTATATTTGGATAGAGTGGATACCATGGTCATAGACCAATAGTAATATTTTTATTTTTGTTAAGTGTGGTCTGATTCAATTTTAGGCATGATGTATTGGCACTTTATTAGTGGTACTTGCTTAGCATTGCAACATGGAATCAATGTCCTTCTGGTGAGGAGAGTGAATTGACCTAGCTAGGATTGTAATTTCTCCTCTTGCTTTCTGTTTTCTTAGTACATAGAATTTAGAGTCCTCAGGTGCAGTTTAAATTTTAGTTGGAATATTGTTAAACATCCTGTTGGTAAAGGGTCCTCTTAATAATTAGGATTTCTAAAAGTGGAGGATGCAGAGGCATGATGTAAGAAAATATGATTGCCAAGTGCATTAATAGGAGTGATGGTGAGTTAAGACTCTTAAACTTTGACACTCTGGTTCCTGGATCTATATATTGTGTCTCTTGGTAGCACAACCTGATATAATGATGTGAAATTTAAGAAGTGTTAGCAACATCATCACCTGTTCCAGAATTCTACCAGGCCAGCAGCTTTCTGTTTCTATTTTTAGATGATAATACAATGGATACCATGGTCATAGACCAATAGTAATATCTTTATTTTTGTTAAGTGTGATCTGATTCGATTTTAGGCATGATGTATTGACACTTTATTAGTGGTACTTGCTTAGCATTTATTGTCTGAAAAAGCAAAATTAAAAAAAAAAATGTTTGGGTTTTCCTGGTTAAAATTATTTCTGGGTTAAAAGACGTCCACTTGTTAATTTATTATGAGAAAATGATGAAAAGAGTGATGCTTTAACAGGAATCTAGAGATAGATCTCTCCTCCTAGATGGCTAGATATTTGGAAGAAGCATTTGATAGATAAAATACAGTGACTGGAAACCACTATTTTACTCAGTCCTCATTCATCTTGTGCAGCATCAGAGACTGGATAAAAACAACTAGCCAAGTCCAGTTGTCAACTTGGTTGTCTTGTACAATGTCCATGATGTATGTGCTTTGGTATGTGATAGCATGAAATCCCATGATATTTACACTGCATTGTCTCTCTCAGAGATCCATCCTTATTACTGTACCCCCCAAATTTTATCGTTTTCAAAGTTCCTTCTAAACCCTTGACCAAGTCTTTATTTCTTCTTATTATTTTATGTACCTTCTTACCTGAGGTAACTTCTTTTTCCACGTGAAATTAAGGATGAAGTGTGCTGCCAAGTATTATGCTCTTTAAAAAGAGTTTTTTTTTTCATTTTTTTTTAATTTTTCAAGGGTAATCCTGAAAGATACTGTACAATGGTGTTATTTTATTTCACTTTACTTCTAAATGAAGATAACTCATATTTATTTCTAGTAATATTTTGATAGAGGTTGGCCAATTTCCTCTTCTATCTGATTCACAAAAGGGACCTTTTCCCAAAGAAGGAAATGAATAGGTGTTGTATCACACCTTTGCTCTGAAATTGATTGGGGTTTTCTGAGAAAGAGTGTAACTTCAGGGACTATCTTCTTGGTTAGTTATTTGCTTAGTTATTGGTCACACTC
Source organism: Marmota flaviventris (assembly GCF_047511675.1). Taxonomy (NCBI): domain Eukaryota; kingdom Metazoa; phylum Chordata; class Mammalia; order Rodentia; family Sciuridae; genus Marmota; species Marmota flaviventris. The sequence goes on from NW_027288305.1 coordinate 1,116,282, forward strand.
TACAAGTGTGACCTCAGGTGAAATGCCAAGGAAGATAGAGAGTAAAATAAGTAGAAGTTATCAATTGATTATGCTTTTGTAACTGAAGTAAGATTTGTGAAGTACTACATGACTTGCGTACCTCTCTGCCTTCCATTTAAAATCTTTATTTTTATGTATCACCAATAAAATTCTAAAAATAAAATTTACATCTATTATTTTTCTAATCTTGTTCATGATTTCTCTATTTTCATGATTATATAAATTTTTATAACTGACACTAACTTGATAATCTGTGTCATTTCCTGGTTTACAAACACTTATTGATTTTTGTCTCTTTTTTGTTATAATTGGCCTCCAGTGACTAAGGGAAGTCTGCTCCTTAGTCAGACTTCAAGTCTGCTCTTCCCAGCCCTGCTTCAGCCTCTCAGCTTCCCAGACCCTCATACAGTTGGTTGTAAATTTTTCCAGAAGCTATTTTACTGTCTATTTTTCAGGACAAAAAATAAAAATCAAAACTTAAAAAAAAGATACTTTAGGGCTGGGGATATGGCTCAAGTAGTAGCATGCTTGCCTAGTATGCATGACACACAGGGTTTGATTCTCAGCACCATGTAAAAATAAATAAAGATATTGTGTCCACCTAAAACTAAAATGAATTTTTTTAAAAAAAGATACTTTAAAAAGTAAAATGTAGAGGGAGAAAGTAGCAACATTTTTTTTTAGGTAATTAGGCTTTTTTATTTATTTTTTTATTTTTATTTTTTTATTATTAGTTGTTCAAAACATTACAAAGCTCTTGACATATCATATTTCATACATTTGATTCAAGCAGATTAATAGGGTTTTAAAATTTTTTTTAATATTTGTCTGATTTTAATGTGGGTCACCCACTAACACTTCATCAAAATAACAGTTTCTTTTCTGAGTTCAGGTGACTAAGGAATAGTCACATCCTTGGAACAAAACAAAACACACACACACCAAAAAAAAAAAAAAAAAAAAAAAAAAAAAAAAAAAAAAAAAACAGAAACAGAATTATCTTTAACCTAACTTTTTATATGATGTCTCAGATCCCCTTAACTTTGCACATTAGCTTCTTTGTTCAGTTGAATTGTAACTGCTTTTTGTATTTGGAAAGATTGTGACTATTGAACTTGAAACATTTTGTTCTGGACATCTTGGTGGTTTCTGGTGAGGTTACGTGGGTGAGAGGGTGAAGGGAAAGTGGGGGATTCTTTCCTATTATAACATGAAGTTTCCCCCACAGTCTGTTCTTAGGTGCCAGACCTCAATTATTTCTTACAGTGGTATACATTGATTATTTTTACTTCCCTTTACCCATAAGTTTTAACAGCATTTTATCAAACTGCGCTTATTAAGATTCATTTTTAAAATAAAGTTATAGTTCGCCTAACCAGTCTGCACTTATTGCTTATGGTTTCACTCACCTGCTATGCCTGTTTTTGGTCTGAAAAACAGATATATTATTTTCCGTATTTTATCCATTTTCCTACATGTACATACTGAAAAGAAAATTAGGTCTGGAAATATTCCGTTTTGATTGAATACAATAATCAAGTAAATAAATTTTAAATATGCTAAATATATCTCCAGATTTTCTCAAGTAGCTATGCTTAAAACAAAGAAAATATCCTGAAATGAAAAACCATGGTCAGCTTCAAGAAAGCAAGAATAAAACCCAAGAATTTATCCTTAATGATGGATTATAGATGATAAATACAGAATAAGCACAAGAGTTAAAGGAAAAATAGTATTCAATCTGGTATTCTAAAATGAAGCAGATTGTCCATCAATGATAAATAAAAATAGATTTTCATAAATAATAAAAATCCAAAAAGCTATTTTCCATGCCTCATTTCAAAGAAAGTTACTCAATATAGAAGAAAAAATTTTAAAAAAGAGAGCAGAGTATGTGGACAGAAACAGTGGCTCCAACTGCAGAGCTCAAGAAAGTTATGCTTATTCTGCAGTAGACCTTGAAAATAGTTTTTTAGCATACCTCAGTCCTACCTTTAAAATGATGCTTTAATAGAAATATTAGCTAGTAAGTAGTCAAGTGATTGAATGTAGCAAAAGTTAGAAGATTCTAGTGGTCTATTTTTCTCACCATAAAAAAATGAATATTAGAAAATACAGGAAAAACAAAGTGATGAAAAAAGAAAGTAAAAACGCACTAAACACAAATAATGGAAAGCCAAGTTCTGTATATGAAACACAGTAAAATGTGCACTTTTTGTAAAATTTAATGGGAAAGAAGAAAGTAGTACTGATTGTTCTTGATGGTAAGGACATCCCTCCATGAGCAGCATTCATGCCCTGATATTGGATGTCAGAAAGACTAATAAATTCGAGAAAGAAATCATTCTTACTTTTGGTGTGTGTTTTGTGATGAAAAGTATCTTGTGAAAATGCTTATGGGTTTTTAACCTTCATAAATTTTCTGTAAACAAAGAATGCAACACATAATTATTTTTTAAAGAGAATAACTAAATGAGGAAGCATGAACACAGGGACTTGAAAGTATTAAAAAATAGAGTGGGGTGTGGTGGCCTGTACAGATGCTGATACTCAGAAATAATAAAGTGTCCAATGTAAATTAAGCAAGAAATCCCAGAATACATACCATAAATGATAATCAGTTAAACGCTAAATCCTTTTAATATTTGATTAATTAGGCCTGAAGAAAAAGAAGTGGCCCCATAAGTTAAATTGGTTTTCCTCCCTCTCTCATTGCAATTAGAAAAAATAATGGGAACACCTAAAACATTGTGTAGGGTCTTCTATTTATGTTTCAATATTATGATCAATATAATCAGACAACTAGTAGTAGGTATGGCTAAATTTAGTTTCCTTTTAAAACTTTACATAGTTGCAGATAGAGTGTAGGCTGCTGATTTGGGTGTAAATTTTGGAAACTACTGTTTTATATGGCACTGGGGATTGAACTTGGGGTGCTTTATCACTCATATATATACAAAATTATTTGATATTTTATTTTGAGACCTGGTCTCACTTAGTTACCAAGGCTGGTCTTGAAGTTGTGATCCTTCTGCCTCAGCCTCTATGATATTTGGGATTACAGGTGTGTACCACCACATCAGGCCTGTACACTACTTTTTTTTTTTTTACATGCATCTAATAATCAAAATTATTTTAAATATTTTTGCCTTTTCTTTGATATAAAATATTCAATACTATCTTACTAAATTGGTTTTGACCCTAATATTTTTTTGAAAAGGCAAATATTCATGTTGAGTAGTTATACTTTTTTTTTTACCATAACAAGATTTACTCATTAGATTCTATCCTGAGTTAGCAAGTCAATTTTATCCGTGTTTTAGAAAAAACAAATTGCTATAAATTGTTCTGGTAAATGTTTTAATAGAAGTACCTTCCTCTTAGTCATCATCAAAAAAAAAGATAGGAGAAAATTTAGTAAAGTCAAAAGCTAAGATCCAACATTTGGCCAGTTCTTGTTTCAACCAGATGTTTATGATTTGATTGTTTCTCTTTTAAATTTCTTCTTCTGATTTCTCTGATGGCCTTTTCTATGATATTTAATAGTCAGCTTCATTTAAAAGCACTTGTTTATGTGAAAAGTGGATACTAAGGGAAATAAATATCTGAAAGAAATTCATAGTACTCAATATGTTTCTCATGATTATATACAGTTTCCTCCCACCATTCTGGGATTTCAATTTATAGAGCTTTAAATGACTTCCATTCCTCACTATATTTCACTATCAGCACATGCAGAGATAATTTCTCAACAAATTTATATTAAATAAGTAGCAATTTCAAGAAAACCAGATATAATTTACACCTGTGAAATTAAACAATATATGTGGAAGTTTGCTAAAGATTACTTGGCATATTCAAAGAATAAAATGAAGAAATTTACCAGAATTGTTGCTTTCCTTTAAGTGATAGGGCACAGTTTCTTGACATGTTGTTTCAAAAAGACATTAACATTTTCCTCATGAAAAAAAATAGTTGTTATTCTTTAACATAAATTTTACTTGATTTTTTTTTATTTTTACCCATTTATCTTGAACACTGAGAAGGTTTCTTCTGGGGTAAAACACAGTGAGATACTGATCAATCAATTGTATTTTCAACTAATGTTGTAAAATGCATCTCTGACACACTTGCTTGTTTTCATTTTATATAATAGCATCATGCACAATCATCATGAGAAGAGTTTGCTCATTAATTTTGGTATCAATAGTGGGTTAGGTACATTGAAAAGATGTTGAGAAAATTACATCTATAATGGTGAAATCTCCCAATTCTTTGTTTTCATCTTTCCTGTGGTGCTTCTGCTCTTGATATTAGTATGTTAACTTTAATTTGCATTGTCCATACAGTTTCTTAAAACATAAGACACTTAGAATTGAGGAAATCACACATAGTAAGTTTATTTCATAAACTGATATAAGACTCAATGAAAGACTTCAGCATTATTAATGTACATTTTATCAAAATTCCATTATATCACAATGGTATATACAGTATTAAAATTTTATATAGCTAAAGGTTTTTTTTTTTTTTTTAACAATGAATGACAGGCACCCTAAGCAAGTATGTAGTTCGAATTATTCATTTATTGAGCTTCATTCATTCATAATATAATAGTTGACAAAAAACACACATCAGAGTGTCTGTTTTTGAAAAAAAATTTTGGTGAATTACTAACAATGCAGCATGAAATTTTTATTTATTATTGGTTCATTATACCCACATCTTACTTACATAGTAAGATTGTTATAATATTCAATAAGTTGTAGCTAAAATCATGAAATACCACATACCATATTGTACAGATTATATAAATGCTCTTATTATTTCTTCATTCTTTTTCACAAATATTTATCAGGCACTTACTATACGCTAATTAGAAATAAGTTCATTATAATTATTTCAGATATATTTTTTTAAAAAACTGCAAGACCTCATTTGAAAAAAGCAATATAGATTTCAGAAGTAACTACTGCTTCTCTAGTGAATAATGTGTATAGAAATCTGCTAAGGTCTTGGGGTATGCAAATATATTTGAGATGCATCAGAGAGTACATATAAAAAACAGTACTATTTATTATGTTATTTAAATAAAGTGAAATATCATATCAAAGGTTAAAAAAATTAACTTTTGGGAAAACAAAAGCAAAAGGGTGCACTAGTATTTGAAATAAGGTAATAATAATTTTTACTATAATTAGTTGTTTCCGAGTCTCATTTCACTCTTTACATTAATTATCTATCCATTGTGTTAAGAACCCCTATAGGTGTTAATCTATATAAGGTACATAAATTGTGGTGTGAGGTGTTATTGGAAAATATTAGCATTCAGTGAATAATGCCATCAATTTTCTGTTTCGCAATATTAAAGAACTATTTCAGATTTATTGCAATGGATAATTTTGTTTAAAGGTAACAGTAGTTTTTCAATGTAGAAATTACTAAGAAAAATTTAGGTGTTCTCTAAAAGTCTGAAACAATCATATTTGATGAACTTTGTGTCATAATGTATAAGAAAAGTTGCTTCCCTACCTCAAACCAGACATCATTGGAATAACCTTGTGTACTATCATCACATACAAGTTTAGATGAGGACTTTTGCTTCTTTTCTCCTTTTACTTCCCACCTACAACATGGCTTATTTTTCATAAGCATATTTCTATGCTTGTTCAACCTCTCACACATCTCAGAATTCACTAGAAGGGATCCCTGACAATCTAGAAACAAACATATCTGAGATAGTGTATAGATTAATCTATGAAGAAGTTCAAGAAAATATTGATATGGCCATGAGATGGTGCGGTAACTATATAGAAAGCTAAAAATTGAAATTGAAAGAAATATAATATTCCTGAGAATTACTATGAATCATGTAGTATTTGGAAGCAGATATTTTAAGTAGGAAGCTCTTGAGATTGATGTCCACTGCATCTTTTATCTGGTTTTGAGGGCCACCAGATTTTAGCCAGTAAACTTTTGGCTTGATATAGCATAATCAGAAAGCCCAGCATTCTGTTTTTATACCAAAGCATGGTTTACTAAACATTCATTGAGTTTTTGCACAGACTTTTCCCTTATTTTAATATAACTAGCCCATTAGTCTTGTCACATTCAAATTCATTCATTCTTCAAAAAGTAATTTAATTAAATTTCCTATTGTCTTTAAAATAAAAAATCAACCTAAAATAATTTCTATACTGTAAAGCATTTTATTGTTGTATCTAGAATCTTTATAACTACTAAGAAATGGGATTCTATGTCTCATTTTTACCATTGTCTCTCTCATATTACTTTCATTGTAATTTGAGTATGTCCCCCAAAAGCTCATGTGTTTGGAACTTAGTTTCAAAGGCAGAGAGTTGGAAAACAGTGGAATGTTTAAGAAGTGAGATCTAGTAAATTGTGGTTAGATCATTGGGGGAGATGTTCTTGGAGAGCGTTAATGTAACTTTCATGGGGCATAACATAGTTCTTATTAAAGCCAGTTGTTATAAAAGAGCAAGTCTTTTTTCTGAATTTCTCTGACTTCCTGTCTCATTATGTTCTCTCTACCTCTCAAATGAGCCCTCACCATAGTGCCACCTCATGTGTAATGCAGGTGAAGGAGCTGTCAGAGGAGCTGAGAAGATTCTAATACAGTGCACTTAAATCTTCAGAACTATGTACTCAAAACTATATTTTTATTTATTTATAAGTTGTAGTTGGACACAATACCTTTATTTTATTTATTTATTCATTTTTATGTGGTGCTGAGAATTGAACCCAGCTTCTTTCATGTGACAGGTGAGCACTCTACCACTGAGCCACAACTCCAGCCTCTCAGAAAATATTTTTATGCATTTATATCTCTTTTTATACATTGACCTGCTTCTGGTATTTTTCTATAACATTATAAAACAGACTAAAACAACCTCTGTGTCTTATTTCTAAAGAAGACAGGTGAGACTTTGCAATGTATTATCAAAAAATTCGGTAAAAGCTTTAGAATAAAAACTATTATTCATCCACTGAGTGACCTTTAGTGAGTGATTCAATATCTTTGTGTCTAAGGCATCTTACTATGAGAGTGAGTAGAACATCTAAGATTACATTTTAAAAGCTCTGGTGTAGTTTAGATGGTAATGGCTTAGCATTTCTGATTCTTATTTGTTTTTATATTTCAAAGGTGATATCTTGTATTTCTTATATGCCTCTTGGTGCTTAGGTTAATGTATTGCCATTTACTTTTGGACTTAAAAATGTGGAATTTGTTTTGTTTAGTAAAGCAAAAGCAAGAGTGGTAACTTAGAATATAGCAAAGACTATTTGAGAATGTTTTTATTTTTAATGGGAAGAATTGTCTCATTGCTAATGATTATAGAGGGAATTTACATCTTGATGACACCCATTATTCAGAAATAGTCTGAACTGACTAGATCAAAACCATTAGAAAACCATGAATAAAGAGGCAGATTAAAAAATAGGTTTGTCCAGCACCATTTTGAGTCTCCTACTAGAGTACAAATTATAGTATTTTTTTTCTTACCAGTGAAAGGACTCAAACACATGTAGCTGCATTTTACGCCTCCTGTAATCACACAAGTCACCATCAATTATAATACCATTGTAGGAAGAGAAATGTAGATCTTCACAGGCAGAAAAATCAAATACAAAAAGTGCAATTTGCCTTATGCAAAAAAAAGACCTCATTATTTATGCCATACTTCTTTTACCTCCCAGGTTCCATATATTTGAGCTCAAGATATTCAACCAGAAGAAAGTGGATTTGTTTTATGCTAGATGAGTTAAGAACTGATATAATTAGAATATAGAGTAAACATATTTTGATTTGGGGTTCAGTTGTTTCAAGTATGATGGCTTGCCCAGGAAAACAATGCAGGAAATTTTGTCCTCCACTTCACCCAAGTTGTATGGAAAGATTATTATTTGTTTAAATTAAAAGTGGAAGCCACAGGCAATCTACAGCAGGTATTGAAATTTCATGATGAGACATCAAACTGCAGTTGTTTTTCTCATGTTTTTGTGTCATTGATTGCTGTGGATTTTGAATATTTGAAATATAAAAACTATATTCAAAAGTAAACATTAATATTATTTTGTATTTTAAGGTAATTTTAATAAGGCTCATAGCCTAAGGTCATAATACCCAGTATAATTACCTCATATTTTTCTAATGTAATCCCAAGACAAAGGAGTTGGGATATATTTTTCATGAAAAAAATTATTTTTACTAAGTAAAATTATGTTGTTCCATGTATCATACTTTTCTATGCAGTATATGTTTGGCCTTAAAATTAATAGAAGTAAATGCCTTGATGGGACTGCCAAAAGGTTTATATTATCTTCTCCTGGTGAATACTGTGGCAGAATATACAGAGGATGAAAGAGAAAATTTCTGAAATTGTGTATTTTTGTGGATGGAAACTGTTGAAAGGTACATCATTGTTATTAATGAAAAAGACTGACTGAAAACAGCAATGTTCTTTAAGCGTACATACGTGAACAGATTCTTTGTTAAGCAAAAATGCCCTGTGCAGCCAGGGATGGCTGAAATACATTATACTTAGACTCTGGTAATCTCAGTTCTTTTTTTTTTTTAACTCTAACTAGTAAATTTTTCTAACTCAATAAATTTCTCTCTATTCCTTTTCTTGCTTTTAAAATCAGAGGAGGAATACTTGTCTTTTTTAACTTTCTGGATTGTTTCCCAATTTTACTGCAATAAAATATGCAGAATACTTTTAGAAAATATTACAAAGCATACAAATGGAAGTGAATTATCTTTGCTTACTTTGTGACTCTTTTTCATTCAAATGCTGTTGTAGCTCAAAGTGGGTAACTTATCATTCTTCAATTACCTTTAACTGATTATATGTCCATTTTTGCCCTCGCATTTGGAAACCACACTTCATCCACTATTGGTCTCTTGCTTAAGTCTTTACAAGTTTTTATTTATATATTGTTGTGTGTTGATCCAATTGATTTTACTTCTCATTTAATGAAGTTTAATGTATAATTAAATTAGTATAACTATGTCTATATTGGAGAGTGCACAATGTCCCCAGATCTTGTTCTTAGGCATATGTTGCTGTAAACTCAGTTCTTCATGAATTATATGTAATGTTAATAAAATTGTGAATGATATTCAATATGATTTTTGTATGGATTCTGTGTATAATAAGTTTTTACACTATTGTACTTGAAAAGCCAACATTTTATGATAAGAAACTTAATCTTTACATACAACATTCTCAGTTTACCTCTTACTACTTGGTCCTCAGAAAATGAGACTATAAAACATAGCTCATTGATTATTTTGTCATAAGTATAAGGCCTCACTCAACCTTGACTCCACATCCATTTCTCTAATTCCTGCCTTGAAATAACACTACCTATAGAATAACAAGGATGTCAGAATTTACTAATGTACATGAAAACACTGATCATTGACCTCATTCCATGAAAAATGAAATGTCTCCAATGAGGATGAAGTCTAGAAGGCCATTATGCACACAAGAAAGACAAAGCTCTTCTTTCATGTAAGAGCTACCTTTAAGTTTGTGGAAATTCAGTCTATTAAAATCACTAGGAAATGTTAAAAAGTTAAAATTTTAAAATTTATAAATCAAGATATGAAAATCTGGGGCTTACTTTCCTATATCTACATCCTTCTTATAACTCTTAATTTCACCATAAATACAAACAGAAAAAAGATAATGATCTAACTTATGCAAATTGTATTCCACATTGTTTGATTAAAATGTGTAAAAGTATTAACAGATGCTAGAGTATTGTTCACTCAACAGTATGTTTTACTGTTACATAGAACATTTAGTCAAGTGGAACACTATGATGTCTGTCATTTAACAACAGGATGCAATACATGAGAGTTAACACATAAACAAATATTCAGATTTAAAGACATATTGCATACATAAGTTAAATATAGGTTAAAAAATGCACTGTAAACCTGGCATGATGGTCCATGCTTGTAATCCAAGCAAATTGGGAAGCTGAGTATTTTCAGAAATTTAAATTCAGCCTCAACAACTTAGTGTGGTTTCAAGAAACTTAGCAAGACAGTCTCAAAATTTGAAAAAGTGGAGAGAGGGCTTAGGAATGTGGCTCAGTGTATAAAAATACCTAAACTTAAACTGAAATACAAAAAAAAAAAATAAAGTTTAAAATATTACACTTGAGTGTTAAACATCAAAAAATAGATTTCATATAATTCTTTTCTCACTATTCAAAAGTGAAAATAGTAATTTTGATTTAGAAAAACAATTATATTCTTTCAAAGATGAGGTTTCTTCACTATGCATATGATATTTATGACTGATATTTCTACAAAATAACTTGATAATGCTTAATAAATTTAAGCAAAATTTAAAGACAACTACTTGTTTTCTAAACTTAAATGAGTTCTGTATTTTACTGATCCTCATATACATCAAGGTGTAATATATAGATAATAAATGTGAGAGTATAGTAAAGTTATTATGTTTCATTGTTATATAAGGCATACATTTTGTATAAAATCTGTTCAGTGTTCACTACTAGTATGAGTTTTCAGATGTTCAATGAATTTAAAATTTAAATACATTTTGGAAATATTATTTATCTTTTTAAGAGTTTCTGGGCACAATGAATTCTCCAAAAGTAAGCAGTGTTTAAGAAACATATAGCTACATTTTTTTTTCCATTTGTATTTTCTCTAACCAGTATATATCCAAAGGTGCTGAGTATTGCTGAATAAATTTTATAGGCATTGTCACATTGTCAATTTTCACATTACAAACTTTTCTCTACGCTATGGTTATTGTGGTGAGGATTAAATGTTGTCCCTTTCTTAGAGTAATGGTACAACGGTCTCATTTGTAGAGCTTCTCTCCAGTGTGTTTTCTCTGATGTCTAGTAATATATGATATATAATTTAAAATGTTTCTACATTGTCTACATTTAGATGTATTCTTTCCAGAATAAGTAGCCTAATGGTGAAAATAATTGATTTCTTTTAAAAGCTTTGCTGCATTGTTTCAATTTGTAGGGGTTCTTTTCTGTATAAATTCTGTTGTTAATAAGGTTTAGTCTTTCTTTTTTTTTAAGTGTTTATTTTTAAGTTGTAGTTGGACACAATACCTTTATTTCACTTATTTATTTTTATGTGGTGCTGAGGATCGAACCCAGGATCTCAAACATTTAAGGCTAGCACTCTACCATGGAACCACAAACCCAGCCCCAAGGTATAGTCTTTCTTTAAAAGTATTATTTCTTTATTCACATTTCATATTCACCAGGATGTCTTCTGCTGTGGTGAATAAAGTTTTATTTTTTATTAAATGCTTTTCCACATTATTCACTTTTGTATGGCTATTCTCCAGTGTGAGTTCTGTTGTGGTGAATAAGGCCTGTTTTATTGATAAAAGCTTTGCCACATTCCTTATATTTGTAAGGATTCTCTCCAGTGTAAATTCTTCTGTGGCACATAAGGTGTAATATTTGAGTAAAAACTTTGTCACATACTTTGCATTTGTGAGGCTTCTCCCAAGTGTGAGTTCTGTTGTGGAAAATAACGTGTGATTTTTGACTGAACGCTTTCCCACATTCTTTACATTTGTAAGGCTTCTCTCTAGTGTGAGTTCTACTGTGGCAAATAAAGCCTGGTTTTTGAGTAAAAGCGTTGCCACATTCTTTACATTTGTAGGGCTTCTCTCCAGTGAGTTCTGCTGTGGTGAAGAAGGTCTATTTTTTGACCAAAAGCTTTGCAACATTGTTTACATTTGTAGGGCATCTCGCTACTGTGATTTCTTCTGTGGCGAATAAGGTTTGATGTGTCACCAAAAGCCTTGCCACATTCTGTACATTTGTAGGGCTTCTCTCCAATGTGAGTACTTCTGTGGTAAATAACCTGTGATTTTTGACCAAAAGCTTTGCCACATTCTTTACATTTGTAGAGCTTATCTCCAGTGTGAGTTCTGCTGGGGCAAATAAGGTGTGATTTGTGACCAAAATCTTTGCAACATTCTGTACATTTGTAGAGCTTCTCTCCAGTGTGAGTTTTTCTGTGGCAAATAAGTTTTGATTTTTCACCAAAAGCTTTGCCACATTCTTTACATTTGTAGGGCTTCTATCCAGTGTGAGTTGTGCTGTGGCAAATAAGGTGTGATTTTTTTTCCAAAAGCTTTGCCACAATCTTTACATTTGTAGGGCTTCTCTCCAGTGTGAGTTCTGATGTGGCAAGTAAGGTATGATTTTTGACAAAAAGCTTTGTCATATTGTGTACATTTGTAGGGCTTCTCTCCAGTGTGAGTTCTTCTGTGGCAAATAAGGTCTGATATTTGACCAAAAGCTTTGCCATAATCTTTACATTTGTAGGGTTTCTCTCCAGTGTGAGTTCTGCTGTGGTAAATAAGGTCTGATTTTTGAACAAAAGCTTTGCCACAATCTTTACATTTGTAGGGCTTCTCTCCAGTGTGAGTTCTGCTGTGGTATATAAGGTGTGATTTTTGAACAAAAGTTTTGCCACAATCTTTATATTTGTAGGGCTTCTCTCCAGTGTGAGTTCTGATGTGGTAAATAAGGTTTGATTTTCGACCATAAGCTTTGCCACAATCTTTACATTTGTAGGGCTTCTCTCCAGTGTGAGTTCTGATGTGGCAAATAAGGTGTGATTTTTGACCAAAAGCTTTGCCACAGTCTTTACATTTGTAGGGTTTCTCTCCAGTGTGAGTTGTGCTGTGGCGAATAAGGTCTGATTTTTGACCAAAAGCTTTGCCACAATCTTTACATTTGTAGGGCTTCTCTCCAGTGTGAGTTGTGCTGTGGCGAATAAGGTGTGATTTTTTACCAAAAGCTTTTCCACATTCTTTACATTTGTAGGGCTTCTCTCCAGTGTGAGTTCTGCTGTGGTAAATAAGGTCTGATTTTTGAACAAAAGCTTTGCCACAATCTTTACATTTGTAGGGCTTCTCTCCAGTGTGAGTTCTGCTGTGGCGAATAAGGTATGATTTTTTACCAAAAGCTTTGCCACAATCTTTACATTTGTAGGGCTTCTCTCCAGTGTGAGTTCTGCTGTGGTAAATAAGGTCTGATTTTTTACCAAAAGCTTTGCCACAATCTTTACATTTGTAGGGCTTCTCTCCAGTGTGAGTTCTGCTGTGGTAAATAAGGTCTGATTTTTGAACAAAAGCTTTGCCACAATCTTTACATTTGTAGGGCTTCTCTCCAGTGTGAGTTCTGCTGTGGTATATAAGGTGTGATTTTTGAACAAAAGTTTTGCCACAATCTTTACATTTGTAGGGCTTCTCTCCAGTGTGAGTTCTGATGTGGTAAATAAGGTTTGATTTTCGACCATAAGCTTTGCCACAATCTTTACATTTGTAGGGCTTCTCTCCAGTGTGAGTTCTGATGTGGCAAATAAGGTGTGATTTTTGACCAAAAGCTTTGCCACAGTCTTTACATTTGTAGGGTTTCTCTCCAGTGTGAGTTCTGATGTGGCGAATAAGGTTTGATTTTTTACCAAAAGCTTTGCCACATTCTTTGCATTTGTAGGGCTTCTCTCCAGTGTGAGTTCTTCTGTGGCAAATAAGACCATTTTTTTTACTAAAATCTTTGCAACATTCTTTATATTCATAGGGCTTCTCTCCAGTATAAATTCTCTGGTGATGAAAAAGGCCTGATTTTTTATATGATTTCTGTTGTTCACTCTCACTTGTAGTTTTCCATATTTTCTTGTGTGGTAAATAGTCAAGATCACAACTTTCATATTTTGCACTTATCGCTTCATGTAATATATGTTTTAGGCCCTTTTCTGGTGAATATTCTTGGATATGATTAGGAGTCATGGCTGAAATAAACAAAAATTAATAAATAATAATACCTATTAGACTGGGATAAATATATTTTGCATACATGACATGAAATTAAGGTAAAATAAGTACATCAGGGGTATAGCAGATTAGTAAGTCCAAAGTCACCATAAATCCAAAAAATATATTAGTTCAATAAAAATGTACAGAAAAAATTACCTTGAGAATATTATTCAAATTCTTGTAGAGACCACAGTACCCAAGAGGAGTACATCATTAAGAAGAGTAATATAATAAAGTGTAGAAAAGTATCTTTAACACCCTTTTGTCCTTCACAAGATAGTATTGGGTTTTTAGGATATACCTACCAGCTACCTTCACTGTCAGTAGAATAAGAGAAATGTAAAACATATACAAACATTTCTGGGTTTTTCAAAGTGTGTCCAAAAAATGATTTTTGTCTACCATGACATAGAGACATGAAAATAACTAGTAGATTTTGAGTGATAATACCATAAATATGCAACAAGTGTAAAGAGGCAATGGACTCTTAAAAAGAAATATGAGCAAAAAAATTACTAAGAAATATACACATATGTCTATAAAATTTTTTGTAAAAACATTTTAAAAGACTATAAAAACCTTGCATAGCCTGTAGCCATAATATTTGGATGAATTCAACACATGACAATCAAGTATAATAAATTGATTTTTATATTTTTACATTCGTGTGATATGAGAATTTCCTTTATTGACAAATACAACTTTGTTTATTTATAAATATATCATGGCAATTTATACTATATATACAAGGTAAAATGACTAAATAGAATGAATTAACAATCATTATTTCATATAATTATCAATTTTGTTCTTACAACGTATTGTATTCCTTCTACTAGTATTTATGAAGAACATAATACACTCACTATGTGGTAAAATAAAACCCTTGACCCTATTATGCTCAATAAGATAAAAATATGGAGACTTTTACTATAATATCAACCCTACACAAAACACAGTGCCTGGTGACAAAATTTTGCTCACTAAATTTCTGACTTCCACATGTGAATCAAATGTTCCTACAACTTAATATCTGCATGCCAACTTTCACTTAATTCAAAGTCCTGCATATATTTCTTATAACACTTTAAGAGACAAAATATTTTATAACTAAATAATAATAGTATATAAGTACATATTTTTAAACATTTGACATTGATGGGCACACACATTTAGTCCCTAGCTTTAGTACTGAGAAAAATTTTGGCACTAAACACAAAAGCAGAGGTATCTCTTCAATTTTCTGATTTAATTGTTCATGGATACATATTTAGTACTGGCAATTCTGGATCTTTACGTCATCCAACTTTTAATGTTTCATGTGTAATGCTTGAGATTACCCCAAAAATTCTATATCACGAACTACAACACAAGTCTTTTTAAAATTGTTTGAGCCATGCTGTTTCTAAATATCTGTGACTTCTCTCAAACAAGACGTACTTTTGCATGCCCTCCTAATTAGCAAATATTACAAGGTTGCAGCACTGTTGTTGCCTATTTTTATTTATTTAAAAGTTTTTATACTTTTTTCCCAACAATGGAGTATATAATCTACTGATGGCTCTTTTAATGAACAAATAAAAAATAGCACAGCAAATATAAACAAAGAGAAGCATGGCTAAATCCAAGTGACAAAAAAACAAAAATAAAACATTAAGAATTTAACATTAGGATACTGACAGTTTTGAATTACTCAAAGAACACTAAATAACTATTTAAAAAAGTTTAGATAATGAAATTGAAAAATATTAACATCAATGGGCACAATGTTTAAGTGAATATTTTTTTAAGAAAAAATTAGAGGAGCATTCCTAGTGTGCAAATCCAAAATTCAACAAATATGGTAGAGGCTTATCAAGCAGTACCAAGTTTAAGACAAGTCTAAACAACTTGTAAAATTCTGTAAAAATTAAAAATCTATAGGATATATAAAGAGAAGTGGGATATATATATATATATATATATATATATATATATATATATATATATATATATATATATATAATGAAGTGTGAAAAGAATCCAAGCATGCCACAATAAAAAACAATGATCCAGAAATTAAATCACTAATCAAAATTAAAAAAAAAATATTTAAAAATTACAAAGTAGAAGTATAATGATTTATTCACTTCAAAATATTTATGATTACTAATGCATTATTGCAAAACACAAAACAAAAGAAAAAATTTAATAACAGAATTGAATCTACAATAGAAAACGTGAAGTAAGTTCCATCAGAGAGCATGGAAAGAAACCAAGCATGATCTGCTCCTAGAGTCCCTATTTGTTTAAATATGGATAATGCTCCAGCCTTTACATCTCATCCTTTTGCACAATTTTTAATCAGTGAGATATAGTTTTAAATCATGAAATTTCTCATAATTGTTTGGATGAGCTTTTGTTGAGTGCACAAATTGTATCTTAATACTTGCCTTTTAAAACAGAAACAAAGATCTAGCCTCTATTATATTAATATGCATTAAATATTGTTTTATTTACAGTTAATGTACTCAATATACAACATAAAGTTAATACTCAAAATTGGTCATCTGCATTGAATAGATATTTTATTCTCAAACAGCCATTACCAATAAAATTATGTAATATATGAGGTTCCACCTGACCAGCATGAGAAGCTCCTATGGCTTTGCTCACGTGGGGGAAAAGCATAGACTGCTATACTAATGCTAACATGTCCTGTTTGGAATCTAGCTTCATGCTTGAAAAATAGCAATTACAAATGTACATCGGTGACTTCACAAGCTGATTTCTAAGTTTCATTTAACCCTGGAAGATAAGAGTTCATCCTCAAAAGAAGAGAAACATTAAAAGAGGACCCCAAGTTACTTAAATTCTAGTTACTTGTTGAGATATAAAACCATTAACAGCCTCAGCTCAACAGGTGTTGGCTAAAATGGGGTAGAATGTACTCTAGATAACTTTGTTACTGCTTTGATTGCGAAACTCACAGAAAACTCTGTAAATGCTTTGGTCTTGTACCCCAGCTCTGGGAAATTCAGTACTGCCAGATCCTGGACTTCAAGAACCCATTACAATATCTTGACTCACTTGCATAAAATTGTTATACACCTGGAAAAATATCTTATGGTATTCATTGTTGTCTTAGCAGAATAATGTGTCTTTACCATCCACATAGTATTTAATAGGTCAAAATCCTGTGCAATTTATTCATAAAAGATCTATTCCTCTTGATAAAAACTGTGATGATTCAGTGAAGCTTCTCTCTAAGGCAGAATTTAACGTTTTGACATTCTCCTTGCTGAGTTTACCTGGACTAGCTCTATGGGCTTATAAAACTACTATGAAACTCGCCTATGCTATCATAAACAGTACTAGTCATGCCTCCATGGATGTAAATAGGCTTAATGAAGAACAAAAACAACATTGTCAAGCCATACTTGAAAATTATGCTGCAATTGATTGTCTGTTATTGTTACATCATAAAGGATATCAGAAGTTTAATACCACGTGTTCCTTCAATTTAAGTTATAATAGTAATTTTATTTCAAAAAACTTAGATTACCTTAAAGATATCATTAATAGGGTTCAACAAGATGATGGATTTTGGACTTGTTGAAATGGTTAACTTCATGTTTACTCAATTTCATCTGGGTCAAAAATATTCATAGGTGGATGTTTACTGATGTTGGAACTTGCTGTTGTCTATGCATGTCCTATTTTTTTGCCCCCACCAGCATTAAGGAGATAAGTAATATTATTTATTCAAAAGGCCTTAAAAATAGGGGAAGTATTAGGTATTCTGATCTTGGAATAGACAGGAAAGTGTGGGGGAAATTGTAACTGGCACCCTGAGTCCCACAATTGTAATGCCCAGCAGTTTCTCCCTGAAGATATTAAGACAACTCTACAGGTGCACTATCTAGTTTCTGTGGTAATGTCCTTAGGGAGAAGGGGTTCTATATTTGTATTAATTGTACCTAATCTTGGTTAGCTAGCACATGGGGTTAAAGAAACACTGGGTTAGAATGTAGTCATGGTATCAGAAGCTATGTAATTCTGGGGGATTATATGTGCAGCTGTTAAGAGGGGTGGCCAGATTTTTTTTTCTTTTTTTCCTTTTCACTGTGTGTGTGTGTTTCTCTCTTCTGTTTGCTCCTTTAAAGGTTTCCTCACAAGAAGATTTGAAACAGATCATGCTGGCCCTCACAACAAAAGGTAAGTTTTGATGGTTAATCTGAATAAACTGGGACATCACTAAAGAAGAAAACAGAGAACAACAAGGAATTTGAAAATGTGATAAATATAGGGCAGTATGTGTTCAATGATTACAATCAAAATAAATAAACCTAAGCTTCTGAAAATTTCTTCTGCTGGGTAACTACTCTTTCAACATTTATTAGTTTGGTTTTCTTCTTGACATTTGAATGACTCAACTGTGTCCGCTGCTATGTGTAGTCTACAATAGTTATTATACTAGGTACTACTTATCTAAAGTGAAGGATGTGTAACACACAAATAAAGAGACAGATTAAAGAGTAAAATTATATAAAGATATATATATATATATATATATATATATATATATATATATATATATATATATAGAGAGAGAGAGAGAGAGAGAGAGAGAGAGAGAGAGTAAAATATCTGTACTAAAATTGCCCTTTTTTTAAACACAAATCTGAAACTCATTTTTATAGAGAAGTTCCCAGAAGATACTCTGCAAGAGAAGTAAATTAAATAATAATTAGTAATTAATAATTTTAAAGGGAAGTTAAACTTACCCAGGAAAGCCAAGTTTCTATAGTTTTCTAGCATCACATCTCTATATAAATTTTTCTGAGCAGGCTGAAGACATTCCCACTCCTCTTCAGTAAAATCAATGGCTATATCCATAAATGTTAACAGTTCCTAAAATAAGAATAGGTAAATAAATAACACATTGACTACAGGAATATTTGCACAGTCTGTAATGTAAATGCAGTTGAAATTAGAGTTAGTAGACTATCATGTAGGTAGTGTTTTGGAACACAATTATACTATTATCTACTTCTGCAGAAAAAGTGATTTAAGTTCAAAAAAGTGTACATACTCCACATTTATGAAACACAATATAAAACTCAGGCATTATCACAAAAATATATATTTTGTAATTTTTTATTTCTTGATCTAAATTATACATATTTTTCAGATGAGAAAATCATGGTAATTAAGAAAGGGAATTTTCAAATTTTAATTGTACAACCACTAATCAGAAATTTACTAATGTGTAGAATCTTATATGTTATTTCTCTGATAGTGCTGGCTATTCTGAATGTGTAGTGAGATCTCTAGTAAGAGAAATTTTGTAATGCAACAAGGTAGGCAGAGCACTTAATGGAAATATTTAATAGTTTATTTAAGTTCAAACATTTTATGGTTTTTATGTATGTTATTAATATAAAAAATAGCAACGACAATCCTGTTTGAATTTTCTTTTTATAAATTTAACATTTTTAACATACAAAATTATATATATATATATATGTATATATATATATATATATATATATATATATATATACACAAACTTTGATCGATGTGTATATTGTATGATATTTATAATAGAATATACATATAGCTCTTCAAACAAATATAATTTGTTTTTTTTTTTTTTTATTTTATTGGTTCTTTCTAGTTCTACCTGACAGTAAATTGATTTTTATGGTATTATGCAAGCATGGGATATATCTTATCCTAATTAAAATCCTGTTCTTGTTGGTGGCTACAATGGTAGGATTCACTTACAGATATATATATTTTATATTTCTATCCTTGTCCCTTTTATTTATTTATTTATTTACTTACTTATTTACTTATTTATTTTTGTTTACCATTGTGCAATCTACTGATCTTATTTTCTTACCCTTCCCCACTTTATAAGATTTAGATTTCACATATCAGCAATAACTTTTAATATTTGGTTTTAAAGGAATGGTTTGTTTTACTTAGCATAAAATCTCCAGATTCATCCATTTCCTGGCAAATGTCATAAAGTCATTCTTCTTTATGGCCGATTCATAGTTTATTGTGTACATAAGCAACATTTTTTATCCTGTCATCATTGAATGGACCCATTCATCATTGAATGGTTGGTTTTATAGCTTAGCTATTGTGAATTGTGCTGCTATAAATATTAATGTGGCTGTGTCAATGTAGTATGCTGATTTTATGTCCTTTGGGCATATACAGTGCCGTAAAAAACTGGGTAAAATTGTGGTTCCATTTCTTTAACAATGTCCATACAGTTTATTATGTTTCACTTAGACCTCCATACAGCTGGAAAAATTGGAATTCATCTGTACCTGAGGTGAAAATAAAACATACACAAAAAATTATTAAGCCATAAAATGACTAGAATTTATTATCAAATCATACATCCCAATAAAAAGTAAAATTCAAAAACTAAAAGTAAAGAAAGTCTTAAGCAAAAGAGCAAAATTAGAAGCTATTAAAGATAAACATAACACAGAGATACCAGTATCAATGTTGGTGCTTTTAAAAAGCAAATGAGCCCAGTCTAGTGATGGACAACTGTAGTTCCAGTGACTGAGGAGGATAAGAAAAAAAGATCATAAATTCTAAGACAATATTATATATAATATTGTCTTATATATATTGTATTGAGCAACTTAGTGAGGCACTTAGCAACTCAGTAATACTCTGTCTCTAAATAAAATATAAAAAAAGGACTGAGGATGTGGCTTTATTGTTAAGCACCCCTGGGTTCAATCTTCAGTACAATTTTTTTTTAAAGCAGATACAATTAAAAAAGCACTAGCAAATTTGAAAATTCAATGAATAAAAATTATATCAATAATACAGTATATAATTGCAAATATAGGCATATATAATGATTTCTCACTTTATGGAAATACACTCTGGAAAATTTATCCTAAGAATCTTCTGCAATTTTCCCATACTCTGAGTGTAATGACAGAATCTAGATGGTACAGACTAGTACATGGCTAAGATATTTGCTAGATCCATGGTTGTACATAAAGTCTACTGCTGACCAAAATACCATGATGCCACATGATTGATGTTATGAAGTAAAATCAATCAGGGTAAACCTCATAATAAAATAAATGGTGGAACTACAGAAAACATCAACAACAAAACTCTTAAAACATGCCAGGATATTGGGAAAAGACTGCAATAATAAAATGCTATTTTATCCCTTCACTCATAAAACATAACAACATATTTTGACACATTAAATGCTGAATATAAGTTATTAATAAATAATACTGAAATATACAAGAAAGTACAAAGCTCAAAAGTTTACATACAAAATGTAGGGTTCATATGGTGGTGCACACCTGATATATCTACTATTCTGGAGTCTAAGGCATGAAGTTCAAAATTTAAGGCCAACTGAAGAAATTGAGCAAACCCCATCTGGAAATAAAATTTAAAACAGTGCTGAGAATATGCTCAGCATTAAGACCCTTTGGTTGAATCCCTAATTTCACAAAAGAAAAAAAAATAGTTTTTTTTTTTCAAAATTATACAATATAATAGACTTAAACTTATGAATTACAAAATATTAATACAAAAAAATCTATTCATCAAATGATTACATTAAAAGCTGCAAAACTGACAAGTTAAAAATAAACCCTAATTTCCTCACATATAATCAAACACTTATAAGAAGAAGAAATACAACAGAATGCATAAAATAAAATTCTTGAAGAGTCACTTTAAAAAGGATATATCTAACTTTTCAATAATCATAAAAACTCAAAACCTTTAGAAGTTAGGTAACATTGAATAAAATCACATCATATAAATGAATTAAATAGTATTGATGAATATGTGGAATAAATGCATTCACAAAAAAGAAAATAATAATTTAAGCTTTTATTATCCATTTGTAGAAACTGTTTTGTAATCATATGTGTATGATACACCCACAGAGGAAACAGAGACTAAAATTACAGCAACTGTTCATGAGAATATATCCACATTCTTCCAGAGTTGAAACCAAGGGGCATGGCTAAAGAGGAAGAAATAATTATTAAATTTTTTAAAATGTAAATTCTATGAGCTAGAATTTTTGTTGATGTATTATATCCAGTTTGACAAATACTATAAAATACCATGTATGCTTTATGCTGATGTCAAATGAATGTTACATTTCATATGCAAGTATGTTTATGAAAGGAGTATGCAGTATGAGAAAATAAAAATACAGAAAAGAACATAAAAGACTCAAATATTCAACATATTTACAAAGGATAGAACTATAATAAAAATGATCATTTTTCCCAAGGTACCCTTTAATAATAACTGGTCATAATTTTACCATTCTTTGCTTTTTGTGAAAGAAGAAATCAAAGCAAAAACTTCTAAAATTTTCCTGGAAAGATGAATGTATATAAAATTAGACAAGTACTCTCTAACATGTAAGAACAAATGTACTAGTGATCATTACCTGACACTAATGCATGTTATAATATTACAACAGTGTAGTAATTTTAAGATAAAAAAATCACAATACAGAAAACTACATAGAGCAGTTCATATGTATGCAAATATCTTTTTATTGTTAATTATTATAAGTATATAAATCAAAATATATCAATAAAATATTTAATGTTAATGAATGCTACAATCCAACCTCAAGGTATATGTTAGAAAAAAAGGCATAGATTACAAAAGCGACTTGTGTGCAGCTTGTGTGTGACACTGGAATTATACACAAGCATCCACCAAAGAGCAGATATAAAGAGAGATAATTTTAAAAAATAAAATAAAAATAAATAAAAGCAGAATATAAGCCTACCTCCATTTATGGATTACACCAAATAAATATATACTCCTGTTTTGAGTCCTTCTAAAAACTGTAAAGGAATTAGAGGCACACAAATTGGAAAACTGAAAAAAAAAAAAAATATCGACCAAGAGGAGATAAGTAGAATGCACTTGAAGATTTTTCTGATTTGAGCAATATGCAAAATTACTGGAACAAAATGCCCAAATCCAGTGTTAATATAAATAAACGAAGATTGATTTGTGTTTGAAATATATTATTTAACTCTAAATTGCCTGTAGTTTAAATGCTAATTTATCTGTACACACAAAGGAAGGAATAAGATATACATGAGTATTTACTCCAGGGGGGAAAAATAAGTGGTTTTCTATGGCCATGCAAGATCTATGGGCTTTATTCCATTAGGCCAGAGTGGAAGAGATGCTAAATCTTAAGGTAATCCCTTAATTCCTTAGAGGGGATTTGCCAACATTCTCTAAAAATGCAAATAGCTGTTGCTGACAGTTGAACTTTTATCTAGACAGCACCAAAAAATTAACAGGGAAATACAGACCACCACTGAAAGCCAAAGTGGCAGTTTAGCACTTCCTGATCTCTCTCACCCAGCTCACTTTACAATAACACCAGACCTAACCAATTCTTTCTGTAAGTAATTTGTCCCGATAATAACTTTTTCCATTCAATGGACTACATCTGAAACCTCAAACATTGAAAGCACTGGTAAGTAACTGTGCAGGTGCAAATGTACCTAGATCAAAAAGGAGTGTTCTCACATTGGTGTGAAAGCATTGTAATGGTATAAAATCTCGAATATTAGTGAAGAAAAAATGGTTACAATCACAGATCCCTCTTTATTTCTAAAATAGGTGCACATCATTTTTTTTTTCCAGTGAGCATAAGGCACCCTGGAATCTTAAAAGCTTGCATCAGAATTTTAGTGCACCATCCAACTATATGATCTTCTGTATGAGCACAGCTGATAGAATGGCTACTCTCAAAATGTGGAATAGTAAGTAGTACTTCAATTATATGAATATGGAAGAAAGACACACTGTGCTAGACTATAAAATTAGTGAAGACATTTTTTAAAAATGGAAGTTGAGAGTTCTCTCAGTTATTTATTTGAGAAACTAAGCTCTCTACATTTATATTGCTCTTGAACAAGAAAAGCCCCAAGTACTGGTCTGGACTTATGAGAGGCATTAGATGTGCCAGCTGAGGGATCCTCATATTACATAGTTCTGAAACACAGTTCCAGGAGAATACCAGAGTAGGGAATGAGAATGCTCTCATATACATTCCACAAAAGGAAATCTGAGCATAAAGACACTCTGACAGGTTGTCTGCCTTTGGAGACACAAAGGAAGAATAGAAACACATGATTTTTCCAAGATAAAGTGATTCTTCTTTACTTTTCAATCATGTAAAATGCTCATAAACAACAACAAAAAATTTTGCTTTTGATATTTTTCTATGGTACTGGGGATTTGAAACAGCAGCATGTTAATTCTGGGCTACATACCCAGCCATGTTTTCAAATTTTGAGACAGGTTTTTCTAATTGTCTAATTAGTATACCTAAGTTCCTGATGTTTACCTGGAAATTGCAATCTTACTGACTTAGCCACTTGAGTCTCTGGAATTAATATGCATGAATCATTGCATCCAGAGAGAAAAAAATACTTTAAAATCTCATCCAGTTTTTGGTATAACAATTGAAAATACCATGTTCATTTGAAATGTAATATGGGTAAAGTAACTGATAATACTGCAAAAAAGTAACTGATAATACTGGGAAAGTGAGAAGTTGTCATTGAACAGGAAGCTAAAATTTTATGTATAAATACAACTCAAAATACTGGAGCATAAATTTAAAATCACACTCAGCAACTGTTTGAAGATAAAAAAAAATTAAAATTACCAGGTATGTAGCTAAGTGGTACAGTACCTCTGGCTCAATCCACAATACCACAATCTCCAAAAAAAAGGAGAATGAATTCAGGAAGAAAGAAAAACTGAGATATCTATAGAGTATCTCACCCCACTCCTAGAAGAAAAAATACATGGAGTTGTGATTGGGATGATCTCCTCACTCCAGAATCCACAACACAATCTGAGAAGATTCGGAAATATTGCCACAAATGTTCTCACATAGAATTTAAGGTAGGGGCTGAAGATATTCTATAGGATACTATAGAACTTCCAGTGTCTACTGTTAATATATGGTCCAGTTGACTGGCCAGTGGAAATTCATGGCTGACCTTTCTCAGGAGAAGACACAGGATTGCAGAAACTAAAGATTACACCAGGGATTCTAGCCAACCATAGCCAGTTCCCACCATAGTGAGTGCAGCCAGTTTCAACCAGACTCACCATCCAGTCTCAGGATTTCACTGCACACTCATCATTTACTGTATTTTTAGGAACCACATGTCCTCTCTATAAATCACAAAGTACATATACAGGAGAAAAAATAAGGTTCACTGAACATAAGTGAGGAAGCCTAGAAATGGATACCCACTCTGGCAGACTTCACACCAGATGGTCACAACTTGCTTCTCTTTACTGAATATGTGTACATTTGACAATGCTTATATAAGGGGTCCCGATTAGACACAACTTATGTCTTCATGTGCTCAATCTGAGCCTAGTGAGTTTTTTTGAGAGTCAGGAGATAACCTCAAATCCAGAAATAAATGATGTCCAATTGTAGGGTCTTGTCTGTACATTTATTTGTTTATTTATTTTTCTTTTGAGGCTCTGGGAATTGAAATCCAGATCCTCAGGCTGCAGTGAAATTAAGGCAAGGTATCCTTGGAGAATTAAAATCCAGCCAACCCAGACAAGCATTTGCATTTAAACTTGCATATGAGGCCTTTTGAATTTGAAGATTATATATGTAAATATATTATTTATTGATGGAAATAATACAGTGAAAATCTTGTAAAATTTCAGTTAACTTCTCTTGTATGGAAACAGAGTGAACATTAAAATTATATGAGGTGGAAAGATAATTATTTTTTAGAATTCATATAAAAATAGTAAAAATTGAATTTTATAGTATAACCCATAATTTCCACTATGTGAAAATTACCATTGTGAATTTAAAATATTACTAATAAAGTATATGTATTTTTGGAACAGCACCCTCAAAACTATGTCAAGATTCCAGAAAATCTCAGTTCACAGAACCATATTTGAGAGTTATGCTTGTCCTAAGTTCAGGAAGATGAAGGACATGATCACTTCTTTTATGCTACAGGTGAAAGATACATTTTTTTTTTTTTACCAATATTTCTTTTGACATATAAAAAACTAGAGAGAAACTGCCCTGAGTGAGGGCAAGGAGATTTAACCAGAAAGTGTATGGTGTGTGTGTGTGTGTGTGTGTGTGTGTGTGTGTATGTGTGTAATAATAATAATAATAATAATATATATATTTTTATTATTATTACACACAATAATATATATATATATATATATATATATATATATATATATATATATATATATATATATATATATATATATTTCCACAGATCCAAAGTTTTGAGTATATTATTTAAATTGATTAATGGTATATTCCTTATTTTATGTCATGGCCTTTGACCTAGTGGCCTGTCTATAACATTTTCTTTTTCTTCCTAGGATGAAAGCCCCTTAAGAAAGTGGGCTTGAAATGAAGATGAATTGTGTTGCTATCATAAGGTCATACACCTGTAATCCCAAGTAGGGGATTTGAAATTTTGCTTCTTTAAGAATAGTACTAAAGCACAAGAAATAGAAAAAAGAATCACTAGATGAGATGAATTCAAACTGAAAAGATTCTTCTCAGCAAAGGAAACACTCAGTGAGGCAAAAAGTGATACCAGAGAATAGGAGCAAATTTTTACCTCATGCACATCAAATACAAACCTAATTTCCAGGATATATAAAGAAGTTAAAAAACTTAATAACAGAAAACAAATTTCCAAATCCTTAAATGAAATGGGCTAAGGAACTGAAGAGACACACTTATTAGAATATAAACAATCAATCAATAAATAAAAAAGTGTTCAACATCTCTAGTAATTAAAGAATTGCAAATCAAAACTACTCCAAAATGTAATCTTATTCCAATCAGAATTGCAATTATTAAAAATACAAGCAAAAATATATGTTGGTGAGGATATGAGGAAAAAGGCCCACTGTTACACTGTTGGTAGGACTCTAAATTGGTGACACCAATCTGGAAAAGAATAAGGAGATTACTTAGAAAACTTGGAAAGAAACCAAAATTTAACCAGCTATCCCACTCCTCAGACCAACAACAAGCTAAAACAAGAGCTAAAAACAGCATAATACAGAGGCATATCCACATCAATGTTCAGAGCAAAACAATTCACAATAGGTAAACTATAGAACCAATCTATATGTTCTTCCCTAGATGAATGGATAAAAAAATATGGTCTATTTACACAGTGGAATATTACTGAGCATTAAAAGAAAATAAAATTATGGAATTGGGAAGTAAATGCATGGAGTTAGAGAATATCATGTTAAGGCAAGTAATTCAATCCTCCTAAACCAAAGACAATAATGTTTTCTCTGCTAAGTGGATGGTGATCCACAATGAGGGAAGTGGAAGGTAGCATGGAAGAAATGAAGAAACTTTGAATAAGACAAAGGGGAGGGAGGTGATGGGAGATGTTATAGAGGTAGGTAAGATGGTGGAATGAGATGAAAATCTTGTTGTACCCAAAGTAGAGTTACATGGGTTTTGTAACTATACTTTCTGAACAACAAGAGAAATAAAATCTTGTGTTCCATTTGTGTGCTACAAAGTGAAATGCATTCTGCTCTATTAGCAAGTTAGAACAAATTAATAAATTAATTTTTAAAAATTCAGGAAAGAGACTTGCCTTTCCCTAGATTTATATATAAACATATATGCGTATATATATATATATATATATATATATATATATATATATATATATATATATCATATTTAATGTATATAATTTATGAACAATTTTTTTCATATTTCTATCGAGTTTTTTAAAGAAATGACAACAGAAGCATTACAATTCTTATTTCATGTATAGAACACAATTTTTCATATCTCTCATTGTATATAAAGTATGGTGATACAGATTTGTGTATTTGTGCATGTACTTTTGATGATGGTCTCTATCACATTCCACCATTCTTGCTAATCCCCTGCCCCCTTTGTTTTCCTCCCACCCCTCTTCTTTGTTGAGAATCCATCTATTTCTCTCATGATCCCCCTCCCTACCCCATTATGAGTCAGCCTCCTTATATTTGGCTTTTTTTTTTTTTTTTTTGGAATTGGATAACATCACTTAGCATTATCTTCTCCAATGTTATCCATTTACCTTCAAATGGCAGATATGATTATATACCTAGAAGACTCAAAAAACTCCACCAGAAAACTTATAGAACTAGTAAATAAATTTAGCAAAGTAGCAAGATATAAAATCAACACCCATAAATCAAAGGCATTTCTGTATATCAGTGAAAACTCTTCTGAGAAAGAAATGAAGAAAACTACCACATTTACAATAACATCAAATAAAAGATATTTGGGAATCAACTTAATGAAAGACATGAAGGGTCTATACAAGGAAAACTACAGAAACCTAAAGAACAGAATCAAAAAAACACCTTAGAAAATGAAAAGATCTACTGTGCTCATCAATAGGCACAATTAATATTATCAAAATAAAAATGCTCCCAAAACACTATAAAGATTTACTGCAATTCTGATCAAAATCCTAATGGCATTCCTCATAGAAATAGAAAAAACAACCATGAAATTTATGTGGAATAATAAGAGATCAAGAATAGCTAAAGTAATCCTTAGCAGAAAGAGTGAAGCAGGTGGCATCACTATACCAGACCTTAAACCATACTACAGAACAATGGTAACAAAAACAGCATTGCATTTGAAAAAAAAAAAAAAAAAAAAAAAAACAGACTGCAGACGAATGGTACAGAATGGAGGTCACAGAGACTAACTTACAAAATTATAATTATTATATATTAGACAAAGGTGTCAAAACATGCACTGGACAAAAGATAGCCTCTTCAACAAACCACTGTCTCTCACCATGCACAAAACTCAACTCCAAGTGTATCAAGATCTTGGAATTAAACCAGATACTCTGTGTCCAATGGAATAAAATACAGGCTCTAATCTTCATCATGTGGGATTAGGCCCCAATTTCTTTAATAAGACACTGAAAGCACAAGAATTAAAACAAATAATCAATAAATGGGATAGAATCAAACTAAAAAGTTTATTCTCAGCAAAAGAAACAATCTGTGAGGTGAAGACAGAGCCTACATTTTAGGAGGAATATTTTACCCCGCACACATCAGATAGACCACCAATCTCTAGGGTACATAAAGAACTCAAAAAAAAAAAAAAAAAAACTAAACAAATAATAATAATAATAATAGTGATGTTTATGATGATGATGATAATAATAATAATAATAATAACCCAATCAAGAAATGGGCCAAAGATCTGAACAGAGAGTTCTTAGAAGAGAATATACAATCAAGTA
The DNA here is from genome assembly GCF_047511675.1 of Marmota flaviventris. Classification (NCBI taxonomy): domain Eukaryota; kingdom Metazoa; phylum Chordata; class Mammalia; order Rodentia; family Sciuridae; genus Marmota; species Marmota flaviventris. The sequence continues at coordinate 1,145,542 of NW_027288305.1, forward strand.
ACATTTTTTTAATATATATGATTGGTTATGGTCCTCCCTTTTCAGGACCAAGAACAGTTCTGGTTCAGTTTCTAAGGAGGGGAAACATGAGCAAGAATTATTCAACTCTCCTTTATAAATTATCAAATAAATTATCTATGTCATTTTCTAAACATAGCTGGACATGGGAAATATAGGTTTGGAGCAGAGAACATTTTTATTAGAAACACAGTGCAAAAGAAAGAAAAAAAATATAGTTATTTGTACCACATTGAACCACAAGAGAAATGGAACGTGGAATTCAGAAAAGAAAGATTCAAACTTTTATAATTGGGAATGTGGATGACATGGATGCCTAAAGTGAAAAGATTATTACAAGCTTTTGAAAGAAAATTCATGTGAGTGGCAGATAATGGTTAACCAAATAGAATCTGCACAGTGTATTCCAGGGGCTTTGTCAGCTGTGCACTACAGAACATACAGGTATTCATAGCCTCATGAAGAGCATTATTCATCTGTTCCCTCTAAAATTATTCCCATAGTACATATGAAAAAACATGGGTATCTGGATATTAAATGGCAATTCAGAAGCCCACAGAAAACTACCCAGAGACAGAACTGTATGAAATTTCTTCAAAGACCATCAATGTATTGTTACCTCCTGACACAGGGATGGCAGTCTGGGGAAATATTATTTCCTCTCCATTTTGAAGAGAGTGCATTGAGAATACATTTCAGGGGCAACATAAAGACTTTTTTTTCTTTCATGTTAAGAAACTCTTCAGAAACAGAGCTCACAAGACAGATTTCTTAGAAGCGTAAATGCCTGGAGATTACAAAATAAAAAAACAAAACAAACAAACAAAAAAAAACACATCAGTGGCCCTGAGTGACTCAGGAAGGAAATAAATCTAAAAGGCTTATTAGGAACTGAAAAGCAAAAAAAAGTAACTATTTCTAAAAATAAATATGTTCATTAGTTGCTATCTCCACAACATGTCATTAAGTAAACAACAAATTATGTATGAATATTTCTAGGATTGGACAAATTTTATTCCATATGATTTTATATTAAATCCCAAAATCCAGATAACAGAATTCATGATTCACTGCCAAAAATATTACAGAAAAAAATTTTTTTAAGGAGTGGATGTTTAGTAAGTATGTCGTTTAACAATTTTATTAACATATGATTTTAAAGAAATTTATTCATTTTCCTGCAGCCATAGTGTAGAGAAATTTCTTATTTATTTTTCCTGTAGTAATTAACAAACATAAGCCCTAGAATCCACTTTAAATAACCTACCCTTGCAATCATACAAGAAACGTAAAATAAATGATGAGTAAAGAAAAAAGTCAATTTTAAAAAATAATTTAAACCTTTTTTTTTTTTTTTTAAATCAATCTCTAGCTGCATTTTTGGATCCTTTTCTCATCTTTTAAGCCAAAAATATATAAAAGTCAAAAGTCCGAACTTCAAATTTATACATGAGATATGTTTATTAACTATAAAAATTCAAAATATTTAGAAATTTAAGAAACATAAAATAAAAACCCATCATGGGAAAAATTAAGTAATATTGATGAACATTTAAAACAAATTAATAATCATTAACTCAAAATGAGTTTAAATTAGTATCTATCTGTGGAAACTATGTTGCTATTGAATATACATGATACTCCGCATCACAGAGACTTACTGAAATTAGAGCATATGTGATCATGATAACATGTAAGTATGCAATGGTACTCATCCAAACACTTGAAGCCCAGGGGCATGGCTCAATACAATATACATCTTGGAAGAGATAAATAATAATCTGTAGGAAAAATGGTCACTGGGGCCAGTCACATTTCATAATATATCCAGTTAAAAAGAGCATAAAACACTATGTATAAATTTTACATAGGTGCCTTATGCAAGTGGTATTTCACATATGTACATTTTTAGAAACAAAATATGTAGAACTTATGAGAAAATAAAAGTCACAAAAAGCACATAAAAGACTGAATTATACATCCCATGTAAATAATAAAACTCATCATTACAAAGGTTATCATTTCCCCCAAATTTACCGACAATATATCTCACCAAAACTGCTATGCACAAATATGAATATATCACAGTGAAGTCTACTTTTATGTGTATTCTATAAATCAATAATTTAAAAAACTATAAATAAATATACGATAGAAGAAACTTGGAGAATAGGGAAAGGGGAACTACTGGATATTGAAGGGGAGCAAATTATATTTCATGTTTTATGGTTATGTCAAAATAAACCTGACTATTAAATACAACAATAATGTAATAAAGTACAACCAACAATAAAAAATTAAAAAAAAATGTAATAAAAAATCATCAAGCTTTACTTTAAATGAAGTAAGAAACCAAAGCATAAATTTTTAAAATTCATCTACAAAGTTATATGTAACTTTAGCCAAAAATCTTTTCAATTATAAGAGCAAAAAAAGAACTTATCATGGCCTACTATTCATATATATTGTGAAAATATAATATTACAATAATAAAGAATCATAATATAAATAAGATTCCCATATGAATACATATGTATGTAAAAACACTATGGTTTATTGCAATAGCAAATTGTAGATAAATCAAAACATAACAAAAATAATCTCAGAAACTTACTAGGACCTTCCTCAAAATAAATTTAAACCTGTTTGTTAGGGCTGTTTACTGGTGAAGAGTCCTTGCTTCCCCAATGCTGAAGTATAACATCAGAGAAGTGTGCCAAGGCAAGTTTAGAGTGGAAAGTAGAACATTTTTTAAAGGACAGTAGAAAGGACTTCTCCCCAGAAGAAAAAGGGGACCCAAGATGTAGAATCCATGAAAGGGATTTTTTTTTAAACTAAGTTCTTTTTAGCTTTCTTATACCTAAGGTCTTCCTTCAGCTATCCTGCATTCCTGTCACATTGCTGTCCTTTGTTCTGTTTTCTTGCAGTGTTGGAATGTAGGTGGGAAGGCCCAAAGTGTGGAGGACAGGTGGGCTGAAGGAGTAATCTGGGCAGGAAAGGCTTTTGGATTAGCATCTCCAAGTTTGTGGTGAGCTGCTTCATTAAAATTTTCTTGGGATGGGCTCAGGGCCTTGGGGACATTTTCAGTTCCCCCTATCCTGGACTCCATCCTCAATATGGTGTTTATTCTTGATTTTACTGGATATTAGACCTAATTTACCTAACTACACTAACTACCTATCTGTAAATCTGGCTCCACTACCAAGGATATGGCTAAGTAGTACAGTATCCCTGAGTTCACCTAACTTTAACAAAATAATAATAATGAAGAAAGTAAAAATAAAAGAATGTCAAAATGAAAATTAGCTAGCTAAAAAGGAATTTAGGTACCCAAAAATGACAGCTCCTTTCCTGCAGGAAAATGGACCTTGGAGATTTGATTTTGATAATTATTCCACCTGTCAATCTCCAGCATCTGGTAAGACACTGGGCTGCAGGAACACTCCTACCTCATAGTATTTTATGCAGATTCTGAGGATGCCCTTTGAGCATAAGGAAGGCAGCAAAGAGTCTCTGCCACTGACATGTTCCCCACCTGGTTGGCCAGTAGGACTGAGGACATAGTGGCCAAGTGGAGGAGTAAAGCCTACAGACTCCAGAGACTGCCCAGAGTCCCAATGTGCTAGCTCCTGTTTTCAACACAGCCAGTATTGAGGTTCCAATAATCTTCCTCCCCCAGCCTCTCTTGCTAGGCCAATGCACACTCACCATTTCCTGGTTCTCAGGAGTAGGGCTACTTGGGATCCTCAGTACCTGCACAGCAGAACAACCTGTGACTCTGAAGTATGAGACTACAGATGGCAAAAATGGAGGACTCAGGAGATAAGAAGTGAAAGTCCACCCTCCTCCTCCCTGATGACACATGATTGGACAGTTCCCACAAAATGCTTTTGATTGGAAGGGGCTTCAGATCATGAACATTGAATTTGAGAGAAGTGAGCCCTTTTTTGAGTGACAGGGAATATTATCCAATCCAGGCATGAATAAGGGCTAGAATCTCAGGTCGTTGAGTGCTGTTTTTTTTTTGTTTGTTTGTTTGTTTTGTTTTAAACTGAGAAAAGTACCCCAGGGTCTAAGGCTGCTATTATTTTGAGGCAAGGTTGTTTTCCCATTAGTGGGAACTAACCCAACCAACAGAACATTTTCATTTAAACTTACATACAAAGTCATTTCAGTTTATGGATTATATATGCTTGTATATTATTAAGTAATTAATATAAAATACTGACAATAATTATCGAATTTTATTTATTTATTTTTGGATCTCTGTTCTTTTTAGGTTACAGATTGAACTTTGAACTGGGAAGAAAACCCCTAAAGTAAAAATGCCCCACAAAAACAACACATAAGGGGCTGGGCTTGTGGCTCAGCAGTAGAGTGCTCACCTCGCATGTGCAAGACCCTGGGTTCAATCCTCAGTACCACATAAAAATAAATAAGTGAAATAAAGGTATTGTGTCCAGCTACATCTAAAAAAATACATTAAAAAAAAAAACATAAGGTACAAGGTGAGAAACCAGCCTCTACCTCAGAGCAAAGACTGTCCAAGGAAGGGGGCATGACTCTTGTCCTTGGAAAGACACACAGAGCACTCCTAGGCTCATACCCAACCTGCTGAGTTGTTTATCTACAAATAACAGGAGAGATCTGCTGTGCCTGGTGTCCCAGACTCAGTCAGGCTAAGTGGGGATCCATAGCAACCCCCTAGCAGCCACCAATCAGCATGAGACTGGGAAAATTCCTGGGATTCCAAATGTAACTTCCAGTAGTTTATGGTGATTGATAAAATTTTGGGAAACCATATAGTTCAGCATATAATCCCCTCATGGCCTAAACCAATCTGTTCAAATGAATCCCCATCTTGTACTAACCAATCATGGTTACCCAACTTGTTCCCACCAGTGAATGTGCTAATCATGTTTTAGAGTTGTTTATGATTTTCCCAAGGTGTGTGGTGATTTGCTAAGAGATGCTATGATGTATATGGGGTTCCTGCCTTCCCCAAAGAGTTATAAAACTGCTGCAAACCCCAGGCTCAGGGCCTCTAAGCCACCAATTTCTGTGTGCCTGGAGGACTGAGCTAGCTTGGAATAAACACCTCTTTGGTGCTTACATTGATATTGGTCTCTAGTGGTCTTTTGGTGGTCCCGCATTTGAGCATAACAGTCTCTAGGACTGTAGTTTTATAGCACAAAAAGTTACAAAAGGGGGGTGACTTGAGAACTTACACGAATAAGAGGATTTTCACAAGCATAATACAAAGACACGTAGTAGGTTAATGGTCTAAATGGTTTAGCACTTAGGGAGTAAATTTAGATCAAAACATCAGAATTTATGATCCACCACTAAAGTTTCAGAGAGTTTTTTTTATTTGTTCAGTGAAAGCCAGAATTTATGAGTCATCACTAAAGTTTCAGGGAGGATTGTTATCTCATCAGGGAAAACCAGACATGGGTGAGTTCAAGGCACCGGTAGGCATTTCAAGCAAATCACAGTAATTTATAATGAAGCAGAAATTAACTTTTCATGCCTTTGTGATGAGATGGCTCCCAATCTTAAAAGGAAATTAGGCTGGATTTTTCACTTGCTATAGCCATAGCTTTTAAAGTATATGTTTCATACTTTCACAAGTATGAGAATTAAATTATTAATATTAATTACTACTAATTTTTTAAAAGACTGAATAAAATAGGAAATTAGATATTTGTTATTAAATGCATAAAAATTTTGATTAATATATTGATAATATAAACATGAAAAATTTTGACAATGATAAAAATACATTTAATATAAAGGATTCAATATCATAAGTCCCTCATGTTCAGTGGGTCAGTCCTTCAATGATATTTTTCATTTTTTTAGGTCATTTTGAATTACACTTCTGCAAATGTTTGTTAAGTACACAAATTTAAGATTTTGTATTTTGTAAAGTAGAAAAATGGCAGATTTGAACTCCTTTCAGGATTTTAAAACTTATAAGCCATTTGGGGCTTCTTAGCACATTTTTTTTTCATATTTGCGCACAGTCCAATTCTAGAGAAGAATGAGTTGGAGATATAGTCTACTGTTCTAAGCAAAAGAGAAATTGCATTAGGATATTTCTAAAGCTTTTAAATTTTCTAACTTTTCAGAATTTTTGGTAATTTGAAAAAAATTATTTATTTTAAGAAATGAATTGTTTGAAATTAATTATTTATCTTTCCTGCATTATTTTTCAGTTTCATTGATGTTTTTAGAAGAACTAACAGAACAGAATTCCAAAAGAGTTCCATGTAAATTTAAAGGTATGTTTCTGATAATCAAAATAGGAAGCAGAAGCAAAACTTCATCGGGTTTGGTGGTTTTGCATCAAACTAAAGAGTTACTTATTTATTTCTGCTATTATTCACTAGGTTCCTGAGGTTGCAGAAATCACCAACCAACACACATAAAAGTCTTGTTAGTTTGATTCTCACAACCAATTCAAGCTAAAATACACTAGTATCACTGTAGTTTCAGACCAAAGGGTGTTTCTAAATAATAAAAATATGTATACATAAATATATAAATAAATATAAAATAAAATATAATATTAGATAGATTTTTTTCCTAAATAATCATTTTTACAATATCCCTTTAGACACAGTTCTGGGAACAAAGTGTCACAAATAAGACATAAATCCTACATTGCTACACAGAGTAATTAAGGCACATACTAAGAGCTTGGTATAAAACTTGGCAGAGTGACATAAATAACTAGAGAACATCATAGAGACTTATACCTAAGTGCTAAGTAGCAAATTCATAGTCTTGAAGTACATTAAGAGACAAGTTATCATAGCAATTTTTATAACTCAGTTGCTGCTAATATACAGAGATAGAGATATTTATTAAGAGATGGTTTTATGCAGATTTTTGGTTTAAAAAGGGAAAGATCAAATAATGGAGGTGATTTAAACATGAGCAATAATATTTTTCTGCATTCAGTACCTTTTTTGCAGATATATGAATTATAATTAATTCCAACCAGAAACATGAAGAAATAGTGTAAAGATTATTCACTAGGAGTAAAACTACTTAAAAAGAGAATCAAAACTTCCATTCCTGTCCAAATGTTTATTCCTGACAAAAAGACTGCTTCTTTTGAACCATTTCTGTAGATATGATTTTTTTGTAATAAATATTTTGGTGATTTTTTTGCATATTACTTAATATATTTATGCTTCACATTTTCTCTTTTGTCCTATTTTACTACCTATATTATGAAAGAAAAAAAAATTTCTAACTCTTAAACTCACTTGATATTTGAGATATCTTTTAATTAATTTTTAAGTTTATATCATTTCTATAATGAATACTGTGCTTTCAGTAAAGAATGACTATTTTTATGCACCTGGCTCATTTACAGGAGTTTTGTTGTGTTCTTTGGTTTTATTTACAATGACATTTAAAAAAAAGGTTAATGTGGGCTGGGGATGTGGCTCAAGCGGTAGTGCGCTCGCCTGGCATGCGTGTGGCCCGGGTTCGATCCTCAGCACCACATACAAACAAAGATGCTGTGTTTGCCGATAATAAAAAATAAATATTAAAAAAAAAGGTTAATGTTAAACCAAAACACAAAAGACCACCAACTCAAATTTTAAATCAAATTAAATCAAGATTGTATTGTGTACACAAAAGCTGGCCAGGACTGTCTCTTACAAGATTCCATACTAGAGATCATCCCCCTGATCATCAGGAAAACGTTTCTACAGCACAAAAAGTTACAAAGGAGGTGGGTGTCTAAGGTACTTACAGCTAACAAGATTTTGACAATCATAATACAAAGGCAAATAGCAGGTTAAGGATCTACATGGCTAACATTTCAAGGTGGAAAATAAATTCAGCTCCAGACATTAGAATTTATAAGTTGCCACTGAGATTTAGAGAGAATTGTTATTTGGTCAGCAGGAGCCAGAATTTATGAGGCACCAGACCAGTAAGGTTTTAGAGAGGGTTGTTATCTGGTAAGGGATAGCCAGGCATAGGTGAATTCAAAACACAGGTAGAAATTACAAGCAAGTTTAAAACATCAAAAGATTGTCAGACCAAAGAGAAATTTTAGTTATTTTACACAAAACAGAAATAAACTTTTTACCTCTAAAAGCTCTAAGAGAAGATTTTATTTTTTTGTATTTTCTCATATCTAATGGCTTCAGGCATTCCTTTGTTTGTAACCATAAATGCTTCTCTTCTATGTTTATGGGGCTTCCAAAACAAAAAAAATATATAGATAAGCCCTTCTAATAGGGAAGATGTTTCTAAAATAGCAAGTAACTACCCTTTAACTCACAGGATATGACAACTATATTATAGGATATGAAAGACCCTCCAATATGCTTGTTCTTCCAACCATTTTTTGCAAAGATTGACAAAAGTCAATTCATTGCACAGAATGAGTGAGGTGAGTCTCTGCTCTGCAGTCCAGAACAGGAAGTAAAAGAGCCCCCAAAGTGAGTTTAAGACAGGGCTTTACATGACATAGCTGACATAATCCTAAAAACAAAACAAAACAAAACAAAACATAAATTCAGAGAGAACCATACCCACATAATCTCATTTGACAGAATCAAATTCGTAAGAGGAACAGAGGACATAGGCAAATCTAAAGGGATTTGACTATATATTCTTTTTCTAAATTGCTATTAATGTCTCCCAGGATTATAGAGTTCTGGATCTCCTCAGTTACTACTTTATCATTACCTTCAACCTACAATGCATGAGGCACACTGAATTTACCCTCATACTCATGTACTTATCACTTATTTTTTTCTATAGAAAAGCATATATATATTAATATATTTTTCCCACATTTCCAAGATTCTACCCTGAAAATTTCTGTGATATCACTTCCCTGAAATGCATTTTCATTATTTCATGTCAGTTCATCTAAGTATTCTATATCATGTGTTGGAAAAGTTGAGACAACTCAAAGGCACTTCTTATTTGACTATTTATAAACTATAATTAAACGTCAACCTCAGTAACTCCAAAGAACTTAAGTCTCATTCACCTTTCTCATTCATAGTGCTTTATTTTTTAAGTAGGTAGCAGAAATTTTATTTTGAAGAAGAATAAGTGATTTAAAGCCATTCAGTGTACTTTAGAGGATCCCAAAAACCTATGGTTGTGGTTCTTAAACAACCTTACCACTGAAAGATCTAGATTACACTCCAGGTTGGACACTGATACTGTGCTTCCATGGGAAATGGTTTCTTGGTTGTGAATATTGTCCTTCCCTTTCCCCTATACTCTTGGAAATGTGTGCATTGTGTGAAGTTTTAGAATCACTATTTTCAACACAGTTAGCATGGACCCATTTGATAATAGAAGGAATCTATATTCTGAAAAAAAAGACCCTTCACCAAGCCCTAAAGAAGTGATAAAATAATCCCTGGAAAAAATAACAGTCATCCATTAGATTATTTTTTTAAATACTAAGAATAATTTTAGTTAGTAATACATTACTGTACTAGGAAAAGTGATATAAATGCAATTTTAATTTTAAAGTTGTTTCTGATTACTACAGAGAGAGTATAAAAAGCTGGGTACATGGGATGGAGTTGTGTCTTAGTTGTAGACTACTTTGCTAGAATGTGCAAAGCACTGAGTTGGATTCTCAGCAATACATATAAAGATTTTTTTATTGTTTTATTTTTTAAATACATGACAATGGATTGCATCGCAATTCTTATTACACATATAGAACAATTTTTCATACCTCTGTTTGTATATAAAGTGTGTTCACATCAATTCCTGTCTTCATATATGTACTTTATTTTTTTAGAGAGAGAGAGAGAGACAGAGAGAGAGAGAGAATTTTATTATTTTTATTTTTTAGTGTTCTGCGGACACAACATTTTTGTTTGTATGTGGTGCTGAGGATAGAACCCCGGCTGCACGCATGCCAGGCAAGTGCACTACCACTTGAGCCACATCCCCAGCCCCATATATGTACTTTAGATAATAATGTCTATCACATTCCACAATCCTTGCTAATCTTTACACAACACTCCTACACTGGCGACTTCACATAAACTTGCCTCAGGGATTCAATGCATTAATCAAATAGATTTTATTCAGCCTATGCAGTGCTGTTGGAATGGCTAGTATAAAAATCTAAAATTGTCATGTGTGGTGGCATATGCCTGAAATTCTAGAAGCTATGGGAAATGACACAGAATTGTTAGTACAAAGACAGCCTCAGTAACATAGTAAGGCTACAATCAACTTAATGAGAGCCTGTCTCAAAATATAACATAAAAAAGAATGTGGATGTGTCTCAGTGGTATGCAACTCTGAGTTCAATACCCAGCATCCAAACCATACAAAACCAAGCAAATATCTCATAATTAATAGGGATTCAAGGGTACAAAAATATGTAAAATTTTGGTGACAATATAAATTTAATAAATATATTTTTTTATAAAAGTGTTAAGGTTCTTTAAAAGCCCCAAATAAAAATGCCACATAATCCACTAGTAATAATTTGGGGTAGCAGTGCAAAATCGTACATGCCTGTACTCCCAGTGGCTTAGGAGAAAAAGAGGTAGAAAACTATGGCTTTATTCTCAAGTTAAAGACCAGTTTGAAGAACTTGGCAAGGTCCTAAGAAACTCAGTAAAACACCCTCTCAAAAAAAAAATAAATAAATAAAAGTGTTGGAGACTGGGTATGTAGCACACTGGTAAATTGCCCTGGGGTTAATCTCCAGTATTTAAATAAATAAAAATAATAATAATAATTGTCGGTAAAAAAATGCCATACAATCCAGTCATAATAACTTTGGGTATATATGTAAAAAAATTGGAATCCTTTTGCTAAATATATTGCCACACATCTATTTTTTATTGTACTTTTATTCACAGTATCTAATAAAAGGAAACAAATAAAGTACCTTTTAGATAGAAAGTATATCAGAAAATGCCTTCCACTTGCAAAGCATCCAATTAGTCCATCCCTTCAGAAGCTACACACTTAAAATTCAAACTGGTCCCTAGAAGACAAGACTCAGAGAGTGGTGTTTTCTAAATACTCCAAAAAATTTGGAATCTCTGGGAACCTTGTTTCAGATATTCTAAAACTCAGAACTAGGTCATATGGGAAGTCAGAATGAGAACACAACACATAGTAAATTCTTTAATGGGGAATCTTAACTCAGACACTGACATAACCAAAAGCAGAGTTGCAGATAAAAAAAATAGATTCTGTTTCACTGATTTCTGGGTTATGGATTCAAATCAAATATATATTAGAAAAAAAGTTAAGGCTACTGGTTAACATCTACATAAAACAGGTATTAAAAATGTACCAGGTGCTGGGTGTGTTAGTGCAAGCCTGTAATCCGAGTTGCTGAAGACGCTGAGGAAGAAATATCAAAATTTCAAAGCCAGCCTTAGCAGAAGCGAGGTGCTAAGAAACACAGTGAGATCCTGTCTCTAAATAAAGTAAAGAAAAAAAAATCCTGGAGATTTGTCTTAGTAGTCAAGTGTTCGTGAGTTCAATCTCCAATATCCCCCATGAAAAATGTACCAGGGGGCTGGGGCTGGGGCTCAGTGGAGCTCACTTCTCTGGCACATGTGAGGCACTGGAATATAAGGTCTATCAACAACATTATATATATATATATATATATATATATATATATATATATATATATATATATATATATATATATATATAATCTCCAAGATATTGATATGGACTTTGATCTAAACTGAGTGTAATTTAGCCCTTAAGATTGAAGTTGTTTGGGGCTGGGGATGTGGCTCAAGCGGTTGTGGGCTCGCCTGGCATGCGTGCAGCCCAGGTTCGATCCTCAGCACCACATACAAACAAAGATGATGTGTCCGCCCAAAACTGAAAAATAAATATTAAATTAAAAAAAAACTCTTTCTCCCTCTCTCTCTCTCACACACACACTCTCTCTTTAAAAAAAAAGATTGAAGTTGGCCAGGCATGGTGGTGCATGCCTGTAATATCAGCTGTTTACAAGACTGAGACATAAGGATCATGAATTCAAAACCAGTCTCATCAATGGTGAGGCACTAAGCAACTCAGTGAAACCCTGTCTCTAAGTAAAATACAAAATAAGGGTATGGATGTGGCTCAGTGGTAGAGTGCCCCTGACTTCAATCCCCAGTCTCCCCCCCAAAAAAAATGGGGCTGAGTAAATAGCTCAGCTTGTAGAGTGCTTGCCTTCTAAGCATGAGGCCCTGGGGTCAATCCGCAGTAGAGAGAGAGAGAGAGAGAGAGAGAGAGAGAGAGAGATTGAAATTTCATGTAATTTAAATTCAAGTTAGTCCCACTTTTATTTTTTCCTGCCACACCAGAATAAAAGAGTTTCCTGAAATATTTGGAATGTTTGTGTGGGTTATTTATTTATTTATTTTTTATTTACTTATTTTTATGTGGTGCTGAGAATCGAACCCAAGACCTTGCACGTGCTAGGTGAGTGCTCTACCACTGAGCCACAACCCCATATTGCCTGACCATAAATAAATAAACAAACAAATTAATAAATAAATAAACCCTCAATTGATGACCCATTACAGTTTTTAAAAATCCTTAATTGGGGGCTGGGGATGTGGCTCAAGCGGTAGCGCGCTTGCCTGCCATGCGTGCGGCCCGGGTTCGATCCTCAGCACCACATACAAACAAAGACGTTGTATCCGCCGAAAACTAAAATAAATAAATATTTTTTTTAAAAAAAATCCTTAATTGGGACACATAAACCTCATTTAGGAGAGATTCATTATTTTTAATGTCACCTACTTTTATTCTGCTTTCTTCTCACATGAAAATCTCAGAATGATAAATTAAAATCTTTTAGGGCTGGGGATATGGCTCAAGCGGTAGTGCACTCACCTGGCATGCGTGTGGCCCAGGTTCAATCCTCAGCACCACATACAAACAATGATGTTGTGTCCACCAAAAACTGAAAAATAAATATTAAAATTCTCTCTCTTCTCTTCTCTTCTCTCTCTCTCTCTCTCTCTCTCTCTCTCTCTCTTTAAAAAAAAATTAAAATCTTTTAAAAATGCCCTCCAGTTCTTGAAGAAAAACATTATAAATGATGCATACATTTGAAATAAAACATGGGAAAATGATTAATAATGCTGAAAGTGGAGTTTTGACATTAACCAAAATTTCTCAGTTTGCAAATTGAATAAGGGTGTTTGTCTCATAAATTTTGAAGAAAAAAAAATCTATTTAAGCAAGAAGAAATAGAACGCCCACCAGGTAGTATGAGGAATGATACCAGAAAAAAAAAAAAAAAACAACTCATTATTGTGTGCCATCTTAGAAGTTTACTAATGGTTTTGGGCAGAACAGGAAGCATAATGCATTTAGAATAGGCTTTGGAAAAGGCATCCTGACTACTATATGGGTTCACTTTCATTCTTTCTATGACCCATCTTTTTTTCTTCAAATTCAATCAGGAATCACCCCTGGGACAAAGGACTTTGTTGAAGGTGTTCCCACAAGTGGGCTTCAAGGTCTTTTACATTTGAAATAGGCCTTAATTGTGCTCATTAACATCTTTAGGTTAGCCACCAGGTGTGTTTGAGTGAGGCCCATTATCTACATTACATGGTCATTATACTATCTATTCTATTTTATACTTATTTTCTGTGAACAGAGAACCCTAGTTTTGGATATGTGAACAGAGAGCTAGAAAACTAGGGGTTTATTCTAAGACCTATGGAGAGCTAAACTGAAGTTTTGGATTTCAGATTTTGGTTTTGGATTTGAGATACTGCTTCTGCTACATTTAAAAATCTCAGGACTCATGAAGAGAATGAGTTAAAAGCCAGCATCATCAAACTTGTGAGGCCCTAAGAAATTCAAAGGGACCCTGTCTCTAAATAAAAATATTTAAAAAGGGGTGGGAATGTGAATCTGTTGATGAACACCTATGGGTTGAATTTATGGTACCAAAAAGAAAACAACATACACATGATAATAATAATAATAATAATAATAATAATAATAATAATAATAATAAAACAAGCAAACAAACCCTCATGAGTAACAAGCCCTAAAATTAACAGCCTCTCTCATGCATGAATACAATAAATGGATTTGTAGTTCTCTCCTGGTAATTATCTCAGTCTTCACTATGAAATCTGGAGACATGCTGGACTCATGGCACATGGAAGCCCACAAAGGGCTTTAGAAAGAAGCTGAAAACACCATACAATTATGGAATAAAATGCCCAGGTTTTCAACTGCTGATCTAAGCCTCACTAGACTAGTCAGAGGGAGGTGAAGGCTAAGCTACCACAGAGAGACCCTCTGGCCACAAGACTCTGGAGAAGACCAGGAGGAGTCGCTATCCAGGACTGCCAGTTTCCACCATTGCCACTCCTGTCAGCTTTAAGCCCCCTTTCTACACAGTCTCAAGATAACAAGGCACACTTACTGTTTCCTGGCTCTCAGGGTTCTCAGCGTTCTCCCTGTGGTTTGTTTTCAGATTCTGCATAGCACAGACACCTGGGCTCCGGATACAGAACAGAAGCCTACAAAAAGATTTTTAAAATGGCAGGTTCCAGACACCAAGGGAACAGAAGATTGTGGAATCCCTCCCCCTCATCACTGGCTGCATGAGGATTGGACAGTTCTCACCTAAGTGACTGATTGGTCAAGGCTTCAGGCACTGCCTCCAATCTGAGCCAAGTGGGCACAGAATCAATGTCTCAATGACAGGCTGCTCCATTGTCATTGTTAACCAACTACAGATCAGGGCTGAGAATATAGCTTAGTCAGTAAAGTGCTTGTTTTGCTTATATAAGGCCATGGATTCAATCCCCTGCACTACACACATACACTCCCACCAAAAATATACATTAAGCAACGGACTTTGGGGACTAGGTTTATGGATCAGTTGTAGAGAACATCCCTAGCATGCATGAGGTACTTGGTTGAACTCGAAGCACTGTATTAAAAAGCCACCCAAGAGGGGGATGTGGCTCAAGCTGTAGCACACTCCCCTGGCATGCGGGCAGCCCAGGTTCGATCCTCAGCACCACATACAAACAAAGAAGTTGTGTCCACCAAAAACTAAAACTAAATATTTAAAAAAGCCAACAAAGAAACTACTAATGATACTGTGTCCATCTACAACAAAAAAAAAAATTCAAGAAAAAAAAAAATTTGTGTTGGACTTGTGCACCCTCACTACAGTACTCATAAACACTTTTTATAAATAATATATACAGGGGCTGGGGATGTGGCTCAAGCAGTAGCGCGCTCGCCTGGCATGCATGCGGCCCGGGTTCGATCCTCAGCACCACATACAAACAAAGATGTTGTGTCTGCCGATAAATAAAAAATAAATATTAAAAAAATTCTCTCTCTCTCTCTCAAAAAAATAAATAAATAAATAAATAATATATACATATATGTCTTCAGAAAATGTATAAAATTCTCCTGTGATGTCTTTTCAAGTAACTTATATTACAGGTATGCTTCACAACCTGAAATCCTCCCCACCTCACTTCTTATTATTATTATTATTATTATTATTATTATTATTATTATTATTATTATTATTTAAGGCCTGTTAATTGCATTAAATGCCTCTGTATGGGGTTATTTTAAGGCAAAGTTTTCTTCCAATAATAGGACCTCGCCCAGCGAGAAATGTATTGACACTTATAACTGTTTATAAGGTTAAAGCAATTTGTGAATAAATATGTATATATATTTTTATGAAAATGATATCACAATTACTTTAATATATTTTTTAATTTTTCTATTCTTTGTCTCATAAAAAAAAACAGTTTGAACTTTAAACTCTTCAGCAATGTTCTTATATCCCTTCCCCCAAAAATGTGACTCACAAGTATAATTCAAATAATTGAGACTCATAAATTTTTGATCCTTTATTTTAACTAGTGAAGTGTAAAGATTTTCTTTTTATTTTCAACTTTAAATGAAGCCCACTTTTTATAGCTTTCTTGTTGTGTAACTGACATTTAATATTCTGCAATTTTTACCCCCATTCTGATCACTTTCGACTATTGATGTTTTCATGGAGGGGATCTCAAAGTAGTCATGCACAAGGTAGGAAATGGATATAGTAAGATATAAGACTGGTGATTGTTGAGTATGTAGATTTTGCTATACAAAATAAGTATTGGTGGATGATATGGGGGTAGGAAGAAAAAGAGCAATGAAAAAAAGAAGAAAAACTTGAACAATAGAGGGGTTCACATGCTACAAGTCTACAATGATAGCGTGAATATAGAGGGTAGTGTTCTTGGAAGCAGCAATAAAATTTGAGGGAAAGAAAAACGTAATTTTTTGCACAGTTCCCAAGTGAGAGAGCCAGGTGAATGGATTCTGTGTTCAACTCTTCCCACCTAGGAGTGGAATTTATAGTTCATAGGGTATGTCTCAGTAAGCAGTAAAACACCATTTCTATGTACCTTTACACTTTTTCATGGCTACAAGCTGACTTTGACAATTCCAGTCACATTACATCTTTGCACTTGTTAGCTATTCATTAATTAATTCATTCATTACATTATTTTTTTGTTTTTTATTAATTCACTTTTTCTTTAGTTGTCATTGTTTTTACATTACTGGTCATTACATAATTGCATAAATATTCTGAAGGTTGACTTTTGGTTAAATATTGTTTTATGTGTTTATTCATACATTTACTTTTCATTGAAATGTTTTTCCTTTACCAAGCCTGATTTATATTAGACCTCAATCTTCATTTATGAAGACTAGATAAAATCACATTATTCCAAATAACTCAAGGATTTATCATCTTTGCAGAACCCTAATCACCTGCTAAAGTTGACCCAGTCTGGGTCATCTAAAAGCTGTGTCAAAACTCCTCTTTTTTCTTATATACACTTTAATAAAGAATTTCTCTCTAACTTTTATATTTTGGAGAGTAGACTAACTTCCCAAGCAGTAGTTAATAACCTAGATGAGTTTTCCAACTAGCTCACTATTACGTTTAAATTATTTAATCCTTGACACTAACTGCTGAGACCCATAGCAAAGTAAGAATGACTCATGGCAATTTCCTTGTCAGCTTACCCCATGTTGCTTAGACAGAGGACTCTCCATTGTGGAAATGGGCTTGCCTTGGACCCAGGTCATTTGCAGTAACATTGCATGTATGTTTGAGTAAGGTGACCCTGCTCAAGGACAAGGATGGATCCGGGTTTAGGGAGAATCCTGCTGGATTAGGGTGGGTCCAGGTTTAGGGTGTAACCTGCTGGGAATAGGGAGTATCCTGCTGCCTCAGGCGCCTGCTCCTTGGGTTTAGGGCAGTTCCAGGTTTAAGGAGGACCCTGCTGGGACTAGGGCGTATCCTGCTGCCTCAGGCCCCACCCACTCCTTGAGTTCCCTTTGAGTTCTCGCGGGATTCAGAGAGTATTTTGGGATGCAGAGCCCAGTGGAAGTGCTTTTTCCCCAGAACCTGCGTGTAGAGTGCTGGTGACAGTTCAGGAATAAAGAATTGCTGTTTGAATCTACAAAGCTGTGAGTGGCTCGTGATTTTGTGCCCAGCCAGACTGCAGCAACTAACAGTGTCACTGATTACTTTTTTTAATTTTTGCAAGATCTCTCTCTCTCTCTCTCTCTCTCTCTCTCTCTCTCTCATATGACAAATTGAAATCAGATATGCTTTTTTACTAAGAAACACTCTCAGCCTTTAATAAAATATTCTATAAAGAAAAAGGGTTTCACTGATTTTCATAGAGCCTCACTAAATTGCTGAGGCTGGCTGACTTTAATCTAATGTTATAGAAGTTATATATATATATATATATATATATATATATATATATATATATATATATATATAGAGAGAGAGAGAGAGAGAGAGAGAGAGAGAGAGAGAGAGAGTAGTGTTCATTTGACTCTTTCTCTTGGGGACTGTGCCAGAGTTACCTTTTTCTTTCCCTTCTACCTTATTTCTGCCTCCAAAGAAACTACCCTTTACCCTCATACTACCATTGATCCACCATTAGACTTTTTAAATCTGAACTCTTGAGTTGGTCATTCTTTCTCTCTTTCCTTCACAGCACTTTTTTCTCTACCCGTACCTATTCCACCAATACTTTTTCATGAATACTCACTACTACATACTCAGTATCCACCAAGGTCACATCTTGATCCATCCCTGTTCTGCCTTTTCCATGGATCATTTTGAGATCCCCTCCACCCAGATATCAATAGTCCAGAGTAAGGTCAGGTAAGGGTGTTATATATACAGGTTTTTAAAAGTCATTTACATAACAATAAGCCTATTAAAATTGGGATGTATTTTGTCTTAGGTTAAAAAAGAAAATCTACAGACTGCACTGTTATACTGAATAGTTTAAAATTTATTAATCTCAATAATTTGGAAAAATAAATTCTATAAAAAGGAGAATAAAGGAAAGAACATAATACATAAAATTGACAAATTTGAGGACACAACAAGTGTACATATCAAGGAGTGTCATATATCAGTGCCTTCAAAAGACAAATTAATTTGAAATAAATGTAGTTAATGTGAGATGTAGTAATCATTTTTAATTATATATAATGGTAGTATACATGTATATGTACAAAATGCATCTCATATAATTATGAGTATACATTGCAAAAAATGAACTCTACAGTATTTATTTAATTTTTCTGACAACACTATAAATACCTACATCTAGGTTTATGTATTACCAAATGTTCAGGATACATTTTGTACTTCATAAAGTACAAAGAACATAATGCCATCATTTATCTTTAATTTTTAAATATTTTTAATTATATATGATAACAGAATGCATTAAAATTCTTATTACACATATACAGCACAATTTTTCATTTCTCTGGTTTTATACAAATTATATTTACATGAATTCACTTCTTCATACATATACTTTATATAACAATATACATCATATTCCACCATCATTTTTAACCCCATGATCCCTCCCCTCACCTCCCAACCCCCAAAAGGTCATTTTGATACACAATGATATATGCTATAAAGTTATAGAAAAGAGTATATACCTTATAATAATATGAAGAGATAAAGTTTTGTAACTAATACATAGCATAATAATAATACTAATAATAATAATAAACTTGCCATTTAGACATTAATAAATTATACACCTAGCACTATTGACATCTTTTCCAAAAAAATTGACATCTTTTCCAAAAAAAGGGGGAGTTATTTGTGGGGGAAAATGGTATTCTATGCTTTCTTAATATCAAGAATAAATTATTTTCAGAAGTAATATATATTTCAATATAAAAATAAAATAGAACCAGGTTCCATGACACACACCTCTAATCCCAATGGATTGTGAGGCTAAGGCAAGATAATCCTGAGTTTAAAGCCAGCCTCAGAATCATAGCAAGGCCCTAAGCAACTATGTGTGACCCAGTCTCTGTGTGCCCCTGATATAAATTTCCAGTAAGAAACAAAAACAACAAAAAGAATACAATGTATTGATGAGGACACAGAACAAATTATCATGAACTAAAAATGGAGTAGAAATTGCTGTTATTTCATCATGAAAACTATATATATATATATATATATATATATATATATATATATATATATATATATATATATATTTCTCACCAAGCTGCTTAGACCTGTAGAAATTATAGTATGTGTGTACAACGACAGTGTACAAGTATGTGATAGCATAAGACTAGAGCTATACTTGTCAATACAGTAGAAATGTGCGGCCTAGGAGGAAACAGGAGGTGATTCAGAAAAATAAAAATAATAAAGTTTGAGAAAAAATGGTTCTGGAGCCCAGAAAGATTTTTGGTTTAATTAGAGTACAAAATACCACATAAGTATTATCCTGAAGTTACATCTGTTCAATACATCACATGTATAATGGATTTCAAGGAAAATATGTGGAACTTATCACAAACAAAATAAAAATGTACAAAATCACATAAAATAGAATGTGTGTAAATAAAACTAATCATTACAAAGACAATTATTTTAACTCAATTTAATATATAATATTTTCCTATCAAAATTTTAGCGTGTTTTTCTTTAAATACAAGGAGAGAGCTGGACCTGTTGGTGCACAATTGTAATCCCAGTACCTTGGGAGGTGTATTGTGAGCTCAAAGCCAGCATCATCAAAAGTGAGGCCCTAAGCAATTCAGTGAGATACCGTGTCTAAATGTCATACAAAATATGTTTGGGGCTGTGGCTCAATTCCCCTGAGTTTAATTCCAAGTACCAAATAAAAGAAAGGAAAGAAGGGACCAAAAAATTATCTTAGAAATAAAATATATGTAAAATACCCCAAAACCTTTAATAAAAAAAAATAATAATATAGTTATTGTTATGAGACACATTTAATGTATATTATGAAACTATATTGCAATAATACAGACCAATATATCATAATATAAAACAAATCTGAAACCATATGTAGATCAATAGTATTGTTAAGAGCAATAGAAAGGCATATGTAAAATGGACCATATGAAAAATAACATTAGATATGAATGAATGAATCTATCCAACCTAAAGTTAGAATTGGGACATAGAGGCAAAGTTCACTGTTAGAGTGTGTGTGCAGAATGTGCAAGATAGTCAGTTCCAAACTTAGCAACACTATAAAAAGCAAATATTAAGAGGGAATGATGTTGAAAATAAAGCAGAATATTAAATGAGACACTCTCCCTCCATCTATAGATACATTTAAGGAAAAAAAAAACTACTGTGAGTATCTCTTTGGCAAAATCATGAATGAGTAGAGAGATTTAGATACACTGGATATTAGTCCGGTCTTAAGTAATGTACAACATTTGGGACAAAATTCCCAATTACCATCATCACCTCTAGTGAACAGAAATGTGAGAGAGGGGCTGAGGATGTTGCTCAGTTTTTAGAGTGCTTGCCTTGTATGCACAAGGCCCTGGGTTCAATCTCTAGCACCACAAAAAAGAAAAAAAAAAAAAGAAGGAAATATGAAAGAAATGATACAAAAAAAATGGTGATATCTAGGAGCCATAAAAGTTTTCACAAGTGTTTCATCAGCTGTGACCAAGACACAAAAATACCCAAATATCAAAGCTGTCAATTTATCTCAAAAAAAAAATCTGCCAGCATATTTTCCCAATTGCTGTTGCTGACAGATGAAGTTCACTCTAGCTTGTATTATAGGTGAAATAGGGAGGACTCCAGTAAACTATTCTAAGCCTGAGTGAGATTTTAGCACTTTCTGAATCCTGCCCAACACTGATACACTAGTAATAAGGCCAGAACTACCAATTCCTCCTAGAAAAAGGCTTTTTTTTTTTTTTTTGTGGGTGTGTGTATGTGTGTATTGAATGTTTCACATTTAACATATTTGGTTTATGTTACTATGTCCTGGATACACTAGTAATAATGCCAGAACTACCAATTGCTCCTAGAAAGTTTGTGTATGTGTGTGTGTGTGTGTGTGTGTGTGTGTGTGTGGATGTGTGTGTCAATGTGTGTACTGAATATCTCAACTTTAACATATTTTATTTACCTTACTATGTCCTGAAGTTCCAAACTCTAGAACAAAAGGTGATTGAGCTAATGTAAATCTCTGTAGATTTCAAACAAATGAATTTACATCCTTTTCCCACCACTTTTATGAACTATGATACCAAACAGATGTTCAGAAAGGAGCTTAAAAAACAATGATCCCTGTTAATTCCAACAAATCTTTACAGAATAGTCCTACATTGACTACTTCATATGAACTTTCCTCAGGGATAAAATGCATCAGTCAAAGAGATTTTCTGTAGCCTGGGTGGTGTTGTTGAAAAGGTTATTATAATAATCTAAAAGAGCTAGGTGTGGTGGCAAATATACTAGAGGCTGGAGAGGCAAGTCAGGAGGATTGTGATTTGAAGGACAGCCTTAACAACATAGAAAGGCTATAAGCAACTTATTGAGATATTAGTGATATATCACCTGTCTCAAAAAAAAAAAAAAAAAAAAAAAAAAAAAGGACTGGAGACATAACTCAGTGGTAAGCACCCATGGAGTTCAATTCCTAGCACCAAACCACACCAAACAAAACAAATATCTGAAAGATAGTAGGGACTCCAGAGTATAGGTCTATATGCATAGATAAAAATTTTGGTTACAATATAAAGTTAATAAAGATACTTTTGAAAAAAAATTCATGGTTCTGTAAGGGTAAAAGAAATTGAAGTTAAAGTGTAAAAGTTAAAGGGTAAAAGACCGGGTGTTGTAAAGTTTCTAAGCTGCAAGGTCTGAGTTAAAATGTAAAGGATTAGGTATTGTTAGGTTTCTATGCTACCTGCAAACCCTGAAATTTCTGTAGCTGTTAAGACAATGCTTGGAACTGCCCAGTAAATATTTCCCCTGACTATTTGGTTGTTTAATAAGGGCTCTGTGTGGTTGCACGTAGGCATTGCAGGGCCTGGACCAATCAGGTAAAATGTAACCCCCTCCTTAGGAATGACCTATCACTCCATCCTGACCTGTTCCCACCAATGAATGAACTAATCATGTTTAGGAGTTGTTGTTCAATTTTCCCGCGCCTCATGATGATTTGTTCTGATGTATACAAGGCCCTCCGCCCTCCCCAAAAAGTGTACTTAAGCAGTGCTCAGCCCCTGCTCGGGGCTCTGGGCTGCTTTCCCTTCTTGAGTGGGCACGGAGCCCCAGCATGCTGGTTCAATAAATCCCCCTTCTGCCAATTGCATGAGTGGTCACTTGGTGGTCTCTTTCTCTGACGTTTCGCGGGACCCTTACAGTTCTTTTTTTAAAGAGAGAGAGAGAGAGAGAGAGAGAGAGAGAGAGAGAGAATTTAATATTTATTTATTCATTTTAGTTTTCGGCAGACACAACATCTTTATTTGTACGTGGTGCTGAGGATAAAACCCAGTGCCACACGAATGCCAGGCAAGTGCACTACCGCTTGAGCCACATTCCCAGCCCCTATAATTGTTCTTAAGAGCTCAAAATAAAAATGCCATATAATCCACTAATAATAATTTTTTTTGAAGCAGGGTATCATTGTGAATGTCTGTACTCTCAGTGGCTTGGGAGGATGAAACAGGAGGAACTTAAAGGCAAGACCAGCCTCAGAAACTTGGCAATGGCTTAAGTGACTCAGTGATATCCTGTCTTATTAAAAAAAAAATAGGGATATAACACAGTGGTAAAGTGCCTAAATAAGTAAAAATAAATAACAATAACAATTCTTGGTTTAAAAAATGCCCTATAACCCAGTAATTATAATTCTGGATAAATATCTAAAGAAATTGGAACACTTTTGTTAAAGATATTACTTCACTTCCATGTTTTATTGTAGGTTTATTCACAGTATCTAATAAAAGGAATCAAATGAAGTGCCTTTTAGATGCAAGGTATTGATGAAAAGGTTTCTTCCAGCTGCAGATCATCCATCTAATTGCCTTAAAGGCTGCATACTTATAATTCAAACTGCTCCCTAAAAGGCAAGACTCAGATACAGATTTTTCTGAGTACTCCAAGAAATTTTGGTACCTCCGGAAAAATTCTATAAGACTTTTCCAAAATTAAGGAATAGGTAAATTTTGGAGTTAGGAATGTGGACAACATACAGTAAATTCTTCAAGGGAGAATCTTAATTCAGACACTGTGATAAGGTGTCTGGTCTGGGGAAGAAAGAGGAAGTAAAATCAGAGTTTGAGATAAAACTAGACTTTGCTTCACTGATTTCTAGGTTATTGATTTAATCCAAACAGATATTGGAAAAGGGTTAAAGCTACTAATTAAAATTTATGTAAAACAGGTACTTAAAAAGTACCAGGAAAGAGCTGA
The DNA here is from genome assembly GCF_047511675.1 of Marmota flaviventris. Taxonomy (NCBI): domain Eukaryota; kingdom Metazoa; phylum Chordata; class Mammalia; order Rodentia; family Sciuridae; genus Marmota; species Marmota flaviventris. The sequence continues at coordinate 1,169,390 of NW_027288305.1, forward strand.
AGGTGTGGCTCAGTGGTACAGTGCTTGCCTAGCATATATGAGGCCGTGAGCTTAATTCTCAGTGCCCCATATAAAAAAATTAAATATAAATAAATATTTAAAAAAATACCAGGTAAGGATTTAGGGTTGTTGCTCAGTAGTAGAGTACTTGGATAGTATGCATGAGGCAGTCTGTTTGATACTGGACCCACAATAATAATAATAATAATAATAATAATAATAATAATAATAATAATAATATATTTTGTTCATCCACAACTAAGAAAAAAATTATTTTAAACAAGTACAAGAGTGCTATGGCCTGTAACCTTCTAATTATCTGTGTTCTAATTAAGCCCTTGCAATTCAACTTTCTTGTTATTTAAATTAAAGTCCAGTTCCACTTTTATTTCCTGCCATACCAGGTCTAAGGAGTTTGCTTGAATATTAGGAATGCTTCTAAATGTCACTTTAATAAAGTGGTTTTACATATTTAAAAACTCAGTTGAAAGCAAACTTGGTGGCACAGGCCATAACCCCTGTGGCACAGAAGAATTATACATGAGTATCATGAGTTCAAAGCAACCATCAGCAAAAACAAGGCACTAAGCAAATAACTGAGACCCTCTCTCTAAATAAATACAAAAAAAGGACTGGGGATGTATCTCAGTGCCCCTGAGTTAAATACCTGGTACAAAAAAAAAAAGAAGAAAAATGAAAAAAAATTCACTTGAGGACAAATACATTAAAGAAACAAACAAACAAATAAAAAACACCTTAATTTTGGACAAATTAACTACACTATTGTGAGGATGGCCTTAGGCCTGGCCTAAAAAAAACTCCATTTTAAAAACTTCAGTTTGAAACATGCAGTCCCACCAGGCATGCCTAAAGAAGCCCTGAAGTATTGCCTTCAGACATAAACAAATCACTTCCCCTCACCATAAACAGAGTGAGGCCTCTGGCAGGTTGTCCTCACCTAATAAGAGGGAAGGGTGAGAAGACCAAGGTGCAGACCACCAGACCAGATGTTTCTGGCCCTAGAGTAAATGATGTCATGGAAAAATCTGGTGGTAACTAACAAGGATTGAAAAAAGGGTAAAAAAGCTGCAAAATTTAGTATAAAGAGTAGAGCAAATGAACAGATGTTCAGCCAGCTCAATGAAAAATGCACTTGAGCTGGGGAGGCTGATGAGGACTTGGAATGACATCTCATCACTTCTCATCATTTGTATTATCCTCACCACTCTTAAACTCTACAGACACACCTTAGTGAGAGGGGGAAAGGTAAAAGACTATATGATGTTCTTCTCATGTGATGAAAACTTAATTTCAGTGGGGAGAAACCCAATGGGGAAGATAAAACCAAGAGGCAAGATCTCCCACACACCCAAAATATATATTTTTATGAATAAAAATTTTATCAAAATTACTTTAAAATTTCATTTAACTTTTGTGCTGTCTGGTCTTATGAGAAAGCAAATTTTATTTTAAACTTCTAAGCAATGTCCTAAGGCATTAATATTTTCCCAGAGGGAAAAACAATATAATGCATTAGTATAATTTAAAAATTTCTAGTATTCATAATAAAAATTAAGGACAGCTTAAATCAATTTAATAATTTAAACCACTATATCCAAAATATTATTATTTTTGAAAATATAAATTGACTAATAAATAAATGTATTTTTCAAGCTTCATCCTAAAATTCACTCTTGACGTCTCAGGGATATCTATGTTCACCACAGCTATATTCTATGTTTGAGATTCATAAATACCCTGACCTCAGCAAGGTGAAAAAAATGGACAACTCAGTTCTGTGTCATAGGTTATGGAATAAACATACCAAACAACATTCTCTCAGGGCCAAAGAATAGGAGAGACTCTGCACTTTGAGAGAGAAGCCATCTACAACTCAGAAGTGTACAAAAGTGGAAACTGTTTCTCACAGGATTCTGGGCACGGGTCCATTTTCATTTTAGATAGCATACTTTAACCAAAAGAGGTTGATATACCTGGAGAGAAGACTCTAGGTAATCAGATCATCAGTAACCCAGAAACCAGAGTCTAGACATTTAAAAAAAATTATTTTGCAGTTTTGTCTTTAGCCTAATGCAGGGTTGTTATTTCAATTTTCTTCATTAGTATGGGGTACTCTGAGAATATCATCAAACATTAAAGGAATAGAAGTCTATACATATTTCCATATAATTCAATAAAGCCTGTCAAGAGATTAAAGTTTAAATTTAAATTAATAAAAATTTAACCAGTACCTATAAGGCACATTATGTTTTTCACATAACTTCTGTTCCACATGTGATTGAATCCTGGCATTCAGCCCATGTTTAGTGAAGTAGATATCTATCACTAAATAAGAAGAAACCATATAAAAATTATTGTCTCAAGTGTGGGCTTATCATCAATTAAGCCTGGGTTCATATGGGATCTTTTTACTGCATTAGGTGATATTTGGTAAGGTTACTGAACTTCAGAGGGAGATATGGTTGCCAAAAAAACCACCCTTCTTCTCAGAATCAAATAAATTAAGGTGGGCTCATTCTCATGGAGGTGACAGTGTTATGAAAGTAAAAACAAAGTATTCAAAGTGTTTCCTGACTAATACACTTTCATAGTCACAGATTTACATAAGTCACTCACAAAAAATAAGAGCTCAGATCCAAAATTTGGGAAATATACTCTGCACTTTGGCTACAAGAGGAGTAAAAACACATTGTCAACTTTATGTATACAGATAGGGCTAAAGAATTGCTAACATGTTGACACTCGGTATCATTCTGTTTTTTGTAATGGATGAGGTTTACATAGCTGTTCAGTGTGAAAGAATATTTGAAAGGCCTCCTGAATATTAAGCAACTTTACTGGAATTCAGGATCAATTCTCTGTGACCCCAAAGCCACAACTCACATCCTCTAGACTACATGAATTATCAATCTTTCATTATTATCTTAGAAGTTAGATAGTGGCACTATAAAGCAGAATATTTTTTTGTACCAAGGACTGGACTCAGAACACTTTATCATAAATCACATCTCCAGCCCATTTGTTTTTAAAGACAAGCCAAGTTCTTACTAAGATCCTTAAGGCCCCACTGAGTTGCTGAGTCTAGCCTTGAACTTAAAATCCTTCTTCCTCAGCCTCTTAAGTCACTGAAATTGCAGACATACATTACAATATTGGCTCTTGTTTCCTGGTTTATGAATAGGCAAAATTGAAATGATAAGCAGAGAAGCAGCTGTTATAATCACCCCTTTATTAATTCTGGCTTAATTCCTAAGGTTTAAATATTGAAACCCATATTTCAATGTATACTGAAGGTAACATTATCTATTATTAGTCAACAGTCTGTTGATCTCCATTTTATCCAGACAATTATTTACTGCCTAAACTTGATTTAATTTGAAAATGTTACTCAATATGTTTGAACTTCTGGTTTTTCTTCTGGCATTATTAGGATACTAGGTTCAAACCATACAGCCTATGGAAAATTATGGTGTGCTTATAGCTAAAGAGAAGACTATATGATAAATAAAATTTTAAACTCATGAGGATGAGTTATTTTCTTTATTTTTATGTAACCTTGGTGAATAAGATACAGAGTACACAACCAAACCTTAAATCTTTTAAAGCAGGCTCTAACTCTAGTTAATCAAGAAAAATATCAAATACAAAAAGTTGTGTTGCAAAATCACATAGCAGTTGGTTTGTTATCAGAAGCACAGGAATGGGTTTCTGCCATATAATAATATCAGTATGACTTCAATACATATGATATCTTTAGATGCAGCCACACAGCAGTTGATCAATGATAAGTTGCAAGAATGATGAGCTTGTTTAGATACCATCTGGAGATGGCTTTTAGTAATCCTAGACAGGGGGATTGTGTTCTAGTCATATCACAATACAGCATATTTTTTGAAGCCTGTGGATGCAGAGCTCTTACCTCCTTGCTAATAGACCATTGCAGAAGACTTCAGGTGTGTAGATATTTTGATGATGAAATCTATATGAGTGGATCATTGGAAAGGCCAAACATGGCTATAGCTACTCTGTTGTTGATGCTTCCAAAAGGTTATTGTTATTATTATGATGATGATTATTATAAGTATTATTATCATTTATTTAAGTAATGAATACCTTGATTAAGTGTATACATTAATTGTCATAAACATTTTTTTCTGAGCATGTCTTCACTATATAAAATATTGATCATGCACCTTTGTTTTCTGGCCTATATATGAAAGGGCCTATGGAATGATGCAGGATTCTGAGGGCTGGATGCTCTGGGCTACCTGGGAGCTATTGTTACCTCTGCATAAGCATGACTACACTGCCAACTCTTCCTCACATCTCTCAATTGCTAGAGACCAAAATTTTACATCCTGGGTCTCAACTCCCACACAGCAACTCGCATAGTCTTTAGGATATTTGCAGGTGAGAGATATCTCAGTCCTGATAGATTAATGGAGATTTTTAGGGGAGTAGTGGCAACTATGGACACGAAGAAGCATACAACACTTTGTTGCCTCATTCCAATTACAGTGAACTCCTGTGGAGAGCTGTGACATAATGGGATTAGTTCCTTGTAAACAGAAATAAGGATTTGGACTGCACTGTGTGGAAACATGAACCTTGGAAGTTGAACTATCAATGAATTGCTGAAGCCCAGGCTCCAGCCCCTGGCCAAAGAAAAAAGTGGCAGCAATGGCATAGATGATTTGGAGAAGTAGTCAAATGAGTCATGTGCAGCTGCTGTGGTCATGGGATGAATGGTTTCTATAGATCTGAAAGCAAAAACTGATGCAAGTGTAGGAGAGACTACCAGAATGAGAAATTGCAAAATAATCAAGAAGTATAGGAATCCAAAGTATATCCAGTAGAGTAGGATCTCTGTATTTTGAAAATACCCATCAACCTTCTCCATTGTGATGATTGAGTCTGGGGAGAAGAAGAAGGATAAAGGCCTTCAAGTCCAGTCAATGGATGATGCATAAAATGAAACAACAGCAGCCAATGGCTCCAGTGAACAACTGGCATGGCCAGCCCAGGTATCCAAGTTTACCCCATTTTACCTGTTAAGCAGAACTGGTGGACTTTTAAAAATAATTTACCCAGGTGGCAAGAGAGCAAGATTATTATTTTTTGTCTGTAAGAATTAGAGATAAACAGCGTTCTGTGTTGCACCTTAAGAATGGAGAGGTTAGCATTGCTCCTTACAGTAGAAGTTGTAAAATGCTCAATGCCATGAGGCATTTAAGGACAAAAAAAGACCAAGTATGTTAGTACCTGGCCAGGCTTCCAGAGGGCTGTATTTTTAGCAAGTAACCAAGGTCATAAACACTCATATTCAATCTATGTACTCAAGGTCAAAAACATTTGTTTGTGAGCATGCTCTTACATCAGTAAAATGTTGTTGATATGCCTTCTTTGTCTGACCTGCATAAAAAAAAAAAAAAAAAAAAAAAAAAAAAAAAAACGTTCTATTTAATAATTTGGGGGGCTGAGGGATAGAAGCTAGAGTTTGGTTATGGGCTATTGCTGCCTTCAAAAGTAGCATGCCTACCATCCCAAAAGTTCCTCACATCTTCATTCAACTGCTTGAGCCCCAAACCTTGCTTTTTTGATATAAGCCCCTGCACAACAGCCACAGATGTGAAATCATTTTTAATTTGAGACTATCACAAATCCTTTGCTTTATGTATGGAGTATTGTGTTGTTTTGTAGACATACTCTCAGATAAAATTCATATAGTGGAGATTTAGTATATTATTTATTTTAGATTACACATATGGCCTTAATGTTGTCTCACCCTCACTTTTTAAATGTAGTGTTTCATATTCTCCATTTACAAAACTTTTGTGATACAGATACAGTCCTTTTGTTGCAGTTTCCATAGCATCCTGCATTTTCATCATGACTGAAATGAAATATGGCTGTTTTCAAATTTCTCCTGATAAGAAATTTTTAAAATATTGCTTGTTCTTGATTTTTCAATTCAATTTTCAGCAATTTCCCAAGTTTATTTTAAATCCTTGCTATTAGCTTTAGATGTTTTTTTCTCAAACATATTATCCCCATTGAATAAAAAGTTCATCAGATGTAAAAATTTTGTTTTTCTTTTTTTTTATTCTTTCTTTTCTTTTTTTAAGGGGAGAGGAATGAATACTTAACCCAGGGTAGTTCTCCTAAACCCCTATATCATCAGGCTTTTTAAATTGTATTTTATTTTATTTTTAGTTTTCTCACAAAGTCTTGCTTAGTTTCTTAGGGCCCTCTCATATCGTTTAGGCTGAATTTGAAATTGTGATTCTTCTGCTTAAGTCTCCCAAATTATTAAGATTGCTGACATGAGCCACATATGTGTGTAACCCCCCTCCCCTTTTTGAATAAATGTCACTACTTAAAAATGTCACTACTTAAAAATAATGATGAATCATGGCTTCTAAAGGAGGTAAGTTTTGCCTTTGTGTCAGGCATATTTGATCTTGATATGTACTTAAAAATTGTGGGCACACAACAAAGCATCTTTGTAAGATCCTGTTTCAAAATAAAGAAAAACAAAAAGAAAAAAATTGAGAATATAGCTCAGGAATACTAATTCTCTCAGTTTAACCACCATCACTACACTCATATAAACACACACACACACACACACACACACACACAGTACTTATGGGATTTTGAAAATATTTTTTGACACTGAACAGCTGTATTAACCTCATCTATTACAAAAGGCAGAATTAGTGACATAATATCAATAGTCCTTTAGCTTTATCTGTGTACAGAAATTTGGTAATGTGATTTTACTCCTACTCTAGCCAAATGCAGAATGTGTTCTACAAACTTTGGGTCAGGGCTCTTCTTTTTTTATGGCTTTTGTAAAGTTGTGGCTATGAAAGAGTACTAGTCAGGTATCTAGTCAGGAAATATTTTTTAATGTTTTTGCTTTTTCTTTTAGAACACTGTCTCCTCAATGAGAACAAGCTCACCTTAATTTATTAGATTCTGAGATATCATGTGAAGAAGATTCAGGGTGCTTTTTCTTTTGGCAGCCAGATCACCCTCTGAAGTTCAGTAATCTTAACAGCTAAACATATGCAGCAAAAATATTGCAGATGAATGCAGTTCAGTCCAAATGTGAACTAGTAAGTTTTAGAGTGACTTCTTATACAGTTATAGAAAACAATATACCCACTGGAGGGAGAATGTCAGGTTTTAATCATATGTGGTACAGTGAATATCTGGAAAACAGCAGATATCTTATATAAAGTATTTTAATTTCTTTTATTCATATCCCCAGCCCTGATCCTTAGTCTTTTAACAATGAAAATGGACCAGCTTGCATTTTGGACTTGATTCTGGGCCCACTCGGCTTAGGTTGGAGGCAGTGCCTGAAGACTTTTCCAGTGAGTCTCTTAGGTGCCATTCTTTTAATCATTTTTAGGCTTTCTGTCATGGATCAAGAGCCCAAATTTCTGTGCTAAAAAGAAGCTGAAAACAAATCACAGGGAGAACTCTGAAAACCCTGAAAGCAAGAAAATGATAAGTGTGCCTTGTTATCTTGAGACTGGATAAGTAGGTTGTTTGAAGCTGGCAAGAGTGGCAATGGTGGAAAATGAAAATTGTGGCTAGGGACTTGTTGTGAGGGGGCAACTGAAAGACCCTCCGACTCCCTGTCCAAGAAAAAGCACACGAGACACTGGCTGCAAAAGCAAGAGGCGATTTATTGCTACACAGGCGCCTGCGGGTGCTCAGCGAAACCTCAGCCGGAGCTTGGGTGAACCGGCACACCGGGCTTTGGGGCACAGATCTTTTATAGGGAATAAGTGGGTTAGTTCTTAGCATAGCACAGCGACAGTCTTCCTGTTGGACCTTCTGAATCCAGTCAGTGGGTCACCTAGGGGGTAAACTTGTTTTTCAACTTATTGTTCTCAGGAAAACCATAGAATGGCATCCTGTCTTTTTAATTCCTATTTTAAACCTGCATCCTATCCTTTTAGTTCCTGTTTTTAAACCTGCATCCTCAAGTTTGACCGTTAGGGTTATCTATATGGAACATCTTGTGGTAGCATTGTGCAGGACTTGAAATGCTACGTGCTGCTGGAGGGGTCTTG